>NW_007159798.1:0-1503 GCF_000164805.1 Carlito syrichta | reverse complement strand
TGACTTTTCTCAAATGCCAAGGTGCCATATTTTTAGGTAGTGTGTCCTGAACCCCACTAGTCTACTAAAAGAATTGAAAAATACAACCCTTCTCTTGATACTTCTCTTACCTTTATGTTCCTTCCTAACAGTCCCCCCCACATCATTTTGTGAACGCAGTTTCAATGCTTATGCAAGCAAAATAATGGGATAGACTCTTTGGATATTATCCTGGCTCTGACACTGATAAGTCATATAAGCTTGGGTAAGTTGCTTGACCTTTCAAAACTTCAGTTTTCTTATCTAATAAATGAAGTTGACAATTGTAGCACTGATAAGATTAAATGAACTAACTCACAGTGGTCTGTCAAAGGGGATGCTATTGGAATTTTGAATTCTTCATTTTTTCATTTTGTGGGACTGTTTAGCTTTCCAACTTCATACTTGTTAAATGCCAGTAGTGACTCCAGCCATGATTATATCTCAACATGCTCCAAAACTGATGTGCTTGAGAACCATCAAACGAATATGTATGTACTTCTTAGTACAGTAATTTGTAAATATTAAATAACTACTCCTAGATATTATTATCTTTACCATCATCATCCCAGAAATTGCCAGAATAAACTGTTTGGGTTCCCTCTAGAGCCTTGACAGTTTATATTTGTGCTGTCGACTTCTGCAGGCTTCTCTTATGTTCTGAAAGCTATTTTAAGGCAGTAGGGTTGACCTAGATGAGATTCGGGAGTCATTTAAGCCTGTTACTCAAAAACTTTTCAAATTATCCAATCCAAGTCATTGAATCGGATGGTCTAGTTTCCTGACTATTTGTCCATCTATGGACTATAGTGGGATTCCAGATGTACTATATATTGGGAAAGAACTTCTTGGGAAAGTCTGGTTTGCTGCTTGTCTTGTTCCATTTAAACCAATCTCTGTCATCTAAGACAGCTCAGTCCTTTTTCTCAGCCATTTAGTTTGACCAACCTCACTCTAGATAGGCTTTCCCTAGGGCTATACTGCTTCTTTGTCTCCCTTCTCCAACATCATACTATACCACGAGTTAATGCTATGCACAGGATCTGATGGCTCTGTCACCCTATCCGAACTTTTGGTGGTGACACGTGTCCTGCCAAAATATGCCAAGATATGCTGAAATTGGATTATTGTCCTACACTCTTGTGTGGCCCACAGTTTACCTGGTCAGCCTTTCTCTGAGGCTGCAACTTCTTAGCTTTTTCTCTTCCTGTAAAGACTGTTTTCCTATCACGTTGAGCAGCCATCCCCATGATTTCACTTCCCTTTATCCTGACTCTTACACTATAGCCTTATGCTTTTACTAGAGAAGATGTTGGTCATTCTAGTTCTTGTTAGCTGTCTGATGAAAAGGTTGAAGAGACAGAAGTAGAAACTATTGACTAAAATGATTTAAGTTATCCTGGTCATTCTTAATTGATTTGAAGTCTGCTTCAAAGAGAGAGCTAATAATCTTTGAATTCAAGTGTATAGAAAAATGTGAACACA
>NW_007159797.1:0-629 GCF_000164805.1 Carlito syrichta | reverse complement strand
TTAGTACTCTTATCTGATTTTGGTGATCATATACAAAGCTTTCATCAGAATAAGAGGCACGTGACATTTGCTCCCTGTTTAATGCACAGAGGAAGTATGAATATATATAGAGAGAATCAGAAGGTGCTCTTTATGTGCTTCAAGAACTCTGAGGCATAAGGATGTGATTGTGTCTGTCTTATTTTCTACTATATCTTTACTACCTAACATTGTGCCTACTATATTATATACTAGGTACTAAAAAATGAAATAAGAGAATTGTCTATTTTATGTATAATTATTAGTCTATAATTATACATTTATGAAATAGTTGGTGAAAAAATCGTCTAAAGATGACATTCAACTAAAGGTTACTGTCAGATTTGTCTAATAAAACTCCTTTTCTGTGAACCAATTAAACTTAGGTCATTGCTCTGCCTTAAGGGAGCAGCATTCAGTCATGATCAATTTGTGTGACTCTTTTCCAAAGAGAATTTTATTTTTAATGAAAAATTGGCCAGTGGTATTTTTTAGACTTGTTCATTAACATTTCAGCTGTGTTATCTAAAACATTGATGTATGGCTAAATTAAGGTTGTGGTTTTAGGTGATAAACGAAAAAATACCAGAATGTTACATTGTATATAAAGG
>NW_007159796.1:0-334 GCF_000164805.1 Carlito syrichta | reverse complement strand
TTCCCAAAAGCCCTATGTAATAGGGACTTTTTGGCTTTGTTTTGAAATGCTTATTTATTTAGATAATGACACAGAAGCTTAGGAAGGATAAATAACCTCCCATATATCACACAGCAGGTAAATAATAAGGTCAAGATTTTTAAAAAATTTTAGCCTATAAACCATTTTATTGATTGATTGTGGAGTTGGAGGCTCACCCTGTTGCCCAGGCTGGAGTGCCATGACACACTCATGGCCACTCCAGCGGTGACCTGCTGGGCTCCAGCGATCCTTCTACCTCAGCCTTCCAAGTAGCTGGAACTACAGGCATGCGCTACCACACTGGGCTAATTTT
>NW_007159795.1:0-714 GCF_000164805.1 Carlito syrichta | reverse complement strand
GCTGGAACCCAGTATCTCAAGACCAGTCTCGACACAATAGAAAGCCCCCACCTGGACCACAAGCAAAACAAGGAAAGGTTGGGAGAGGGCAGGCATCCACAGGCAGATCGCCTCCAGCCAATAGTTCAAGACCAGGCTGGAAGACCAGGATGTTGACCAAATGGAAAGCCTGTGATCGCCACAGTTTAACAGAACCATGCTGAGAGGAGTTAGCCAGTTTGAGATCAGCCTGGGTAACCTAGTGAGGAAAGAAAAGAAAGAAAGAAAGAAAGAAAGAAAGAAAGAAAGAAAGAAAGAAAGAAAGAAAGAAAGAAAGAAAGAAAGGAAGAAAGAAATTCTCCTGCAAACCTTCTGCCCTCACTTCTTCCCCCCAACCCCCATCACATGGGAGAGTCCACCAAGCTTAGCACCTTCCAGCCCCAAATCCCCCCCTCAGTTCCTGTCCCCGCATTGGTGAGGGAATTACCTAGGCTCCATGGCTGGGTTCATGCCAGGTCTCCTCTCCGAGGTCAGATATGTGCCCCTGGCAGTCTGACCTTCAGACTCGGCAATGAGGACCTTCCGCCAAAAAAGTCCAGGGACACACCCATCACCCATGGACGTTTCTTTCCCCATCCCATTTTACCTGGCTCTAAACCAGTCTCCTTGTGGGAAAAAGCACACGCAGTTGATATCTGTATGAGTCTGATGTTTTGGAGACAGGGTATGGTTCTG
>NW_007159794.1:0-759 GCF_000164805.1 Carlito syrichta | reverse complement strand
CATGAACCACAAAGCAATGGCATTAACCTTTTAGTCTAACTGTGATAGCAAACTGTGTTGAGGGAAATCTTGGATTTGTTCTCTAAGGAAGCCACACCAGGCAAATTCTCAGTGTGTGGCTGTTGCTAAGGCACCATTCAGAGAAAGGAATAAAAACCTCACTGTTGTGGTTTTGAAGGGTAAAGAGCTATGTGATCCTAGGGAAAAAAAAGTCTGGGATTCCAAACTAGCTGAGCATCCAGACCTGAATCCCTGTGGAGAAGCCTAAGTTCTGTTGAAATCTTAACTCTTTGAAAGACACTGGCATTTTTACCAAATTTTGCAACCAAAATTCTCAAAGAAATGAAGAATGAAGAACCAGAACACTTAGAAGAACTCTGTGGGAAAAATTAATTTTGTGCCAACATTGAGTTTACTATGCATATTTTAGAGAGACGTAGACTTTGATAGTAGAATGGGTAATTTTATATGTGAGCTTAACTGGGCGAAAGAATGCCCAGATAGCTGATAAACATTATTTCTGAATGTGTCTGTGAGGGAGTTTTCAGAAGAGATTCACATTCAAATAAGTAGACTGAGTAAAGAAAATCCTTCCTCACCAATATGGGCACACATCATCCAATTTTTTGAGGGTCCAAACAGAACAAAAAGGCATAGAAAGTATGATCTCTCTATCTCTCTCTCTCTCTCTCCCCCACTTCAGCTGGCACAGCTCTCGCCTCTTCCTGTCTCTAACATCCGAAGTCATAGGTTGTTGGG
>NW_007159793.1:0-721 GCF_000164805.1 Carlito syrichta | reverse complement strand
CATATACACGATGGAATTCTACGCAGCCATAAAAAAGAACAAAATCATGAATTTTGCAGCAACCTGGATGGAACTAGAGTTTATAATACTGAGTGACCTCACACAGAAACAAAGATCAGAATATCACATGTTTTCACTCATATAATGGACCTTGAACATCCAATGTAATACTATAACAAAATGACTGACGGTACTGGGAAACTATGGGGGGGAGGGGGAGGGGATTAACAGTAGCAAATATCTGTTTGGGGCTGGGAAAACACCTTTTATCAACAGGGTGTTTGAATGAAACGTAATTGTACACCTAACCCTTAACTGTACCCCCCAAAACTATAATAAAAATACTGATAAAAAAAAAAAAAAAAAAAAAAAAAAAGAATACAGCTAACTTTAGAAATTTCATTGTTCCCACTTTCTACTAATTGCCGTTTTGGCTTTAGTACAATTACAGTTTGTATTTGGGTTTTATTTTAGAAGTTTTATTGCTGATGATCAGCTTTATATATTAGGATTAGGAATTATAAATTTTTATAGAAGTTAAGATAGATACATAGTATTTTAGAATAGTCATTTTGTTAAGAGATCATAAGCAATTGTTATTGGAAACGGCCCAGTGTGATCTTTGGACTGGGCCACATTCATTAGGAATTGATTTGAGCTATAATTAAGAGTTTTTTATAGTACAGGTAAAATTAGCACAGAATAGAAAGGTATTAGGATG
>NW_007159792.1:0-1165 GCF_000164805.1 Carlito syrichta | reverse complement strand
TCTGAGTAGCACTTAGGTACACTGAATCTCAAGGTACAGTTTTCTAAGAATGATATAGTTTGGAACCTCAACAAGTTTCAATTTAGGCAGAATGAAACACTCTGAATTTATGTGAGGAACACTGTAGTTGTCAATTTTGAAGGCAGAATTATACCACGTATTCCAACGTATTAAAAGGAAAAGGAGTTATCATTTAGTATTATACAATTCTTTAAAAAATCAATTCTTGCATAATGAACATTTCTAGGCACAATCCTGAATTGCAACCATTCATAAAGTCAAAAAAGATAAATACTATAATTAAGTCAGACACCTGCTGGCTGTCTTCCTTTGGCCAGTTTGGCCTCGCATGGTCCAAGGGAATGTGCATTCATAGCGGGGGGAGGCCCCTTTCCTCTCTCTCCCTCCTGCAGGAGGGGATTGTAGGGGCCTGGGCTGGGGGAAGGGCACATCACAACCCTATTTTTGATCACTTTTTTAAAAATTGGGGTCTCACTCTGTGGCCCAGGCTGGAGAGGAAAGTGGCACACTCACAGCTCACCGCCGCCTTGACCTCCCAGACTCAGGCGAGTTTTTCATCTTAACCCTCCAGAGTAGCTGAGACCACAGGCACTTTCACCCCACACCCGGCTAACTTTTTTTATTTTGTTGTAGAGAGAAGGTCTAGCTATGTTGCCCAGGCTGCTCTTGAACTCCTGGGCTCAAGCAGTTCTTTCACCTTGGCCTCCCTAAGTGCTAGGATTACAGGCGTGAGTCACTGCGCCCAGACCAATAACATGGTTTATTTGGTGGCGTTTACATCAATAAATTCTCAGCTGGGGGAAAAAATGGATTCTGTGAATTTAGCCCCATTTGCGTCATTTTATAGGCCATCATTTAGGTATCTTTGCATTATGAACAAGCAGCAATTACAATAATGAGACTAGCTGACCATCTCGTCCCATAAATGGTCGGTTCATATCATGCCAATTCCTGGCTTGAAGAAGGTTTTGTAAGATGGCAGGGAGCCGGGCTCGGTGGCTCAGCCTGTAATCCCACGCCTTTGGGAGGCTGAGGTGAGTGGATTGCCTGAGCCCGTGGGTTTGACACCCGCCTGGGCAGCGAGACCTCATCTCTACAATAAATCAAAAAATCAGCCAGGCGTGGTAGCACATACCTGTAATCC
>NW_007159791.1:2212-3514 GCF_000164805.1 Carlito syrichta | reverse complement strand
GGTCCCTCCTGGCGGCGACCGAGGCGGGCGGCTGTCCCCGCTCCGGCCACTCCCAGAGCACCGCGGGAAATCCCTGGGGGAATCCTGGGGAGGACGCTTCGGATTGTGCAATCTGAGCCCAGCCCCCCCGGAGGTGGAAGGTGCTGCCTGCCCCGCGCCCTCCCCAGGCCCGCGAGGCTTCCCTCTCCGGTTGCCCCGGGCCGGCTGGACGTCGAGCGGCTGCGGCCAGGTCGGCGCTCAGCCCCCCGCTGCGGCGCCTCTCGGCCTGCCGAGGAGCAGTCCGGTGCCTCGGCCGGGGAAGAGGAAGCGAGAGTTATTTTAAGAATTCTGGGGTTGGTGTCAGCGTCAGTTCCCACTTTCCTGTGTTATTTTGGCCGACTGTGGCATCTTCATGCTGTGTATTTGTAACATTCCAGTAACCCGCTTGTCGTGTGGACGTGTGGGTGTGTGTTCGTTTCTTTGTATATCCGTGTGTATGTGTGTTAATTACCCTATTTTCACCCACCATCTTGGCCGTTTCCGAATCCAGACCTTGTGAAAAATCTGCAGCTGTGTATGAAGGGGGTGATAATTGAAATTCTCTTTTCGGACTTCCTCATCTTTGAGAGAGCCTGTCATCCATCTCACGCGCCATTTAACACACTTACAGTCCCTAGTACGCAGTAGGCATTTCGTAAGTGGTGCTGTTACTGTTGTTTGTTACAACCGTTTTCATCCATGTCAATGCAGCTCCTTGATTCTTTGCAACTTGGTGATTTTGAACCTAAGACTACCATGTCTGATTTTTTTTTCTGCTTAATGAATATACGAGGGGGTTGCTGTCCCAAAGTTGTACCCATCAGCCTTACTCTCCCTAGAGAGTAAGAACTAGCCAATAAAGGTGTTGGACTTTTGGGTTATTGTCTGCCCCAAGCTAGCTATAGGGGTGTCTTCTCTGTATAGCCAAAACTTAAAAGGGTGCCTGGAAAACAGGCACTGCTAGAACACAGGGGCTCTCCGTGTCATTCTAAGTTAGAGAAAGTTTTGCTGGGAAAGGGTGGGATCCAGTCAGCCCCTCCATTCTCACTTGTCAGTAAACGTGTTGAGACTTGAAGATATTTAGTTAGATCACAAGAGCCTTTAGTACTGACTGGGCCTCTTTGGATGCAAAGAGGGTGACCCTCTTCCTGAGTGAAGGGTAGAGGGCAGTGACGTAAAGGAAGAGAAAACAGAAGCCAGGAAACTTAAGTTTTGTCCCTCTTAGTTCCATCTGTAGTATTTGTATTCAGAAATAAATCACCCAAACATCTGAGAGTCCAGTTG
>NW_007159791.1:0-816 GCF_000164805.1 Carlito syrichta | reverse complement strand
CTGCAGCCTCGACCTGCTGGGCTCAGGTGATCCTTCTACCTCAGCCTTCCAAGTAGCTGAAACCACAGATGTGCACCACCATGCCTGGCTAATTTTTTGATTTATTGCAGAGATGAGGGCTCACCAAGTTGTCCAGGCTGGTTTCAAACCTCTGGAACTCAGGTAATTCTCTCACCTCGGCCTCCCAAAGTACTGAGATTACAGGGGTGAGCCACTGCTTCTGGCCGCCTCCCATCTTTTAAGGATGATAGTGCAGAGAAGAACATGGAAGAGGAAGTTGGTTTTTTTTTTTTTTTAGTCAGAAATACTGAAAGATTTCTTGCAGCTGTCTAGTTTCCTGATACTTCAATTGTGAAACTTTGAGTTCACTCTATCATTTCTAAAGTTTATTTTGAATAAGTTCCCATTTAGGGGAGACACCCAAGTGTAGAAAATGGTATGGAAATCTGCCACGTGAAGGATTAGAAATTTTGTAATGGACCAATTTAAAGACTTAAACCTTCTCTTAGATATCTTTGGGCTTAAGTTAGCTGGAAGGGCTCTCTTGTAATTTAGAATAGCAAGTTTTAATACTTACTTGGGATGATGTATTAAAAAGCCTCATTCATGCTGACAAGTGCAGGGGCCTGTCATAGCCTTTGTTGATTATTCTTGGTCTTTGACTTCATCCTATTCTATACTTCATTTTTCCTCATTGCTGAATAAGCTATCCGCATTTCTTAATTGTCACTCGGCTATTTCTTGAAAGCTGTATTTATAGTCAGGATATCGTTTTCGCTGTTGTTCGTTTCACTGTGCTTTATTGACTCTCAACAT
>NW_007159790.1:0-1084 GCF_000164805.1 Carlito syrichta | reverse complement strand
CGAGGTGAGAGAATTACCTGAGTTCCAGAGGTTCGAAACCAGCCTGGACAATTTGGTGAGCCCTCATCTCTGCAATAAATCAAAAAATTAGCCAGGCATGGTGATGCCCATCTGTGGTTTCAGCTACTTGGAAGGCTGAAGTAGAAGGATCACCTGAGCCCAGCAGGTCGAGGCTGCAGTGGCAGTGAGTGGGCCACAGAGTGACATTCTGACTCAAAAAAAAAAAAGATGGGAGGCAACGTGTATCCATGACAGGAATTTTGGCTTAGAACGGCACCTAGAATATAGCATGTACTGAGAAAATGGGCCTGTGCTGTAATATTCAATGCTTTATTATGAAACAGGCTTTATGTCTCCTTACTTTTTATTTTCATCTTCAATGTTGTCCTCACTGTTATAACAACTGCACAGGAGGCTGGTGGGGCTTATAGAGGAGGCAATTTCAGCAGACGCTGGAAGAAGTCCTTTTGCAAAGTATTCCCTGGGCAAGCCTGTATTAACCAATAAGCACCTGATACGTTTCCCCCCCACCCCCCCCACCCCGCCCACAGCAGTCACTAGAGTTGCTTGGACAGCAGCCAGTGTAGGTGTCACCTTAGAAGTTACTGGAGACCCCTACCCCCAAGCAGGAAGCAGTGCAGAAAGGCACAGAAATTCATTTCCAGAAGACAGCTTAAGTGCCCAGCTTGATGGTGCTTCCGCCCCTATGTCTTAAGCAGTTAGCCACTTAGTTCAGACAATTGCCAAGTAATAAAAGAAAATTACCTCATAACTCTCTAGTTTTTGTTTTGTTTGTTTGGGGCTTTTTGTTTGTTTTGAGTCCAGATCTTGCTCTGTTGACCAGACTGGAGTGCTCACCACAACATCAAACTCCTAGGCTTGGGTGATCCTCCTGCTTCAGCCTTTCAAGTAGCTGGGACTATAGGCATGAACCACCGTGCTCAGTTAATTTTTCAATTTTTTTTTATAGAGGCGAGGTCTCCCTATTTTGCCTAGGCTGATCACAAACTCCGGGTCTCACCCAATTCTCTTGCCTCAGCCTCCCAAAGTGCCAGAATTACAGGCATGGGCCACCCTGATACCC
>NW_007159789.1:0-867 GCF_000164805.1 Carlito syrichta | reverse complement strand
TCATTCTCCAGGGTAGACCCACTCACTCCTCCCAAGGGCTGTCTCAGGGGAAGGGAGGGCTTGATTCTCAAACCGTCATGGGAGCAGGGACGGCCTGGTGACTCACACCTGTCTCCTTGGAACTTGGGGAGGCTGAGATGGGAAGATGACCAGAGCCCGGGAGTTCGAGACCAGATTCAACACCATAGCAACCCCAAACACAAGCCCAAGCAAAATCCAGAAAACATATGGGGAGTGCAGGCCTCGCTGGGAGGATCACCTCTGGTCCAGAGTTTAAGACCAGGCAGGAAGACGAGGATGTCAACTTGATGGAAAGCCTGTGTTCACAGTAGTTTGGTAGGCCCAGGTTGAGAGGATGGCCCGAGTTGGGCAGTTTGAGAGCAGCCAGGACAACCTAGTGAGGAATGAAAAGAAAAGAAAGAAAAGATAGAAAGAAAGAAAGATAGAAAGGAAGGAAGGAAGAAAGAAAGGAAGGAAGAAAGGAAGAAAGAAAGAAAGAAATAAAGGAAAGAAGGAAAGAAAGCAAGAAGGCAAGAAAGAAATAAAGGAAAGAAAGATAGAAAGACATAAAGAAAATCTAAGTCAACAAAGAAATTATTTCACCTGAAAACCTGCCCTAAGTCCTTCCCCTCTTCACCCTCCCATATGAGTCTTCCCAAGCTTGGCACCTTACAGCCCCAACCACCCCAATGGATGCCACCACTTTTGTGTGGGAGTTCCAGAGACTCCCTGACCAGGTTCCTCTCTAAGGTGAGAAATGTGCCTCAGCCAGGCCGGACATCTGACATGGCAATGAGGCCTTATGCCAAGAAAGGCCAGAGACACATTCCTCACCCGGGTACATTTCTTACCCCCAAGTTCCATTTT
>NW_007159788.1:0-805 GCF_000164805.1 Carlito syrichta | reverse complement strand
CAGGAGCAGCTAAAGTCAGAGCTCTCTTGGGACCAGCCCCAGAGTAGAACCTTGAGGCACTGCATGTGCCATTTGGTCCTGGAAAGGAGACCTGGCTTCCGCAGGCTCCATGTCCACCCTCATTGGTTGTGTTGGGAGGCCTGAGAACCCATGGACACCCAAGTCTGTCCAAACTTACCTCATCCTGATATCCTGTCTGGTGTCAAAAAACTTGAATCCATGACCTCACTGAGCACATGGTTACACAGTTTTAAATCCAACTTTTTATTTTACAATTGGGAGACTGGGGCCCAGAAGGAGGCAGAAACTTGTTGAGACCCCAAGAAGGTGGACAGAGTCTAGAGTATTAAGAAGGGCTCCAGCTTCTTAAATCTTGGCTCCCCACCCACCAAGTTTGGTTTGAAAATGAGAGCTTTTGTGATTCTCACAGCCTTTTACTCTCTCCTTCTACATGTGGGGTCATTTTTTCTTTTTATATGTTCAAAGGAGCACACACACACACACACACACACACACACACACACACACACACACACACACACACACACACATGCCCACACACAGACAGAAGTGCCAGGGATGTGATAGCAGAGAAGGAAAAGATGCTGGAAAGCGCCAAGAGAAAACACCCTCAGGGACACACCAGAAATAATGTTTTACTGCTGTGCTCTTTTTTTGTTTTGTTTTGTTTTGTTTTAAGACAAGTTTATTAGAGAAAGAAGAGAGGGATAAAAGGGAGACATTCCAGAGCTGGCATGGGCATAGAAATCACCTTGCAGCTGTGTTCTTAGCCAAGCCTAGTTGA
>NW_007159787.1:0-482 GCF_000164805.1 Carlito syrichta | reverse complement strand
CACACACACACACACACACACACACACACACACACACACACACACACATGCCCACACACAGACAGAAGTGCCAGGGATGTGATAGCAGAGAAGGAAAAGATGCTGGAAAGCGCCAAGAGAAAACACCCTCAGGGACACACCAGAAATAATGTTTTACTGCTGTGCTCTTTTTTTGTTTTGTTTTGTTTTGTTTTAAGACAAAGTTTATTAGAGAAAGAAGAGAGGGATAAAAGGGAGACATTCCAGAGCTGGCATGGGCAATAGAAATCACCTTGCAGCTGTGTTCTTAGCCAAGCCTAGTTGACACTGAAAATTAACCATTACAAACTATCCCTTGTTAACTTAGCACCCACATGTATTCCCTTAATCCATACTTACTCTAAAGTCAGTAACAATCACAATTCAGCTTAATGTTAAACTGTTCTACCTAAACTGAAAACTCACTAATTCCTTTACCAGAAGTGAAGATAAAGAGCTTGAGT
>NW_007159786.1:0-698 GCF_000164805.1 Carlito syrichta | reverse complement strand
GGGGAGTACAATTCAGGATCAGGTATACAAATGTTCATTATTCAGGTACCTTTGTTGATGAAGTGTGTACCTGCCTCTCCTGGCAGATTCCCACTACTGCCAATCCCACATCCCACCCCTACAGTTTTCCACTACCGCCAATCCCATTTTTAAATAGTATTATGATAATGGTTAAAGGTCTGCTTATGAGTGAGAACATGTGATACTCAGTTCTTGCTCAAAGAATTCTTATTTATTCTGATTTATCTTAGAGTCACACATACACACACACTCACAAACACACACGCACACACACACCCCACCCCATATACACACACCACATACACACACAACAGTAGAAAAGTTCAACAAAACTAAGAGCTAGTTTTTTTGGAAAGATAAATAAAATTAGCTAGACTAAAGAAAAAAATACAGAGGATTCAAATAATATAAATGAAAGAAAAGTCATTCCACCTGAAACCACAGAAATGCAAAAGATAATAAAAGACTACTGTGAACAATTATGCACCAACAATTTGGGTAACCTAGAAGAAATAGGTGAATTTGTAGAAACAAATAACCTAACCAGGTGGAATCATGAAGAAATAGAACATTTTTAACATGGCAATAATCAGTAAGGAGATTGCATAATAAAACACACACACCCACACACACACACACACACACACACTCACACACACACCAGAGCAAAGAATAGC
>NW_007159785.1:0-4136 GCF_000164805.1 Carlito syrichta | reverse complement strand
CTAGTTAAGTCAGCTAGATAGATAGCTAGATATCTTGTTTGCTAGCTAGTTATGTCAGCCACATAGCCAGGTAGCCAGTCATCTATCTAGTTAAGTCAGCTAGCAAATCAGCTACTTACTTAGCTAAGTAGTGGGCTATCAACTCATCAAGCTGGTCAGCTAACTAGTGACCATGCTC
The DNA here is from genome assembly GCF_000164805.1 of Carlito syrichta. NCBI lineage: Eukaryota > Metazoa > Chordata > Mammalia > Primates > Tarsiidae > Carlito > Carlito syrichta. The sequence goes on along the minus strand of NW_007159785.1, from coordinate 3,958 downwards.
GCTTTCCATCAGGTCAGCTAACTAGTCTGCTCGCTCACCTGCCAACCGGTCAGCAAACTAGTCGGCTGACTCACCAGCAAAAAGTTCAACAAACTCATCAGCTTGCTCGCAGGACAACAGGACAGCTAACTAGTCGGCTTGCTCCCCAGCCGACTAGTTAATTCAGCTCACAAATGTCTCTCAAGCTGGACGACTAGTTAGGGCATTTCACCCATTGCTCACTTGATGTCCAACTAGTTAATTCGGCTCAATGGTCTGCTCACTCACTAGCCGACTAGTTAAGTCTTGTAACCAGTTGACTCACTCGCCGGCTGATTAAAGTCAGTTGACCAGTTAACTCACTGGCAGGTTAGTTAATTCAGCTCACCAGTCAGCTCACTCAACAGCCGACTACTTAAGTCAGCTTGTCGGCAGATTAGTTAGGTCAGATAACAATTTGGCCAAATAGTCGGCTGACTATTTAGGTCAGCAAACGAGGTGGCAACAAGTTATCATTGCCAAATACCAGGCCAAATGGTGAGTCATCTTCTTAATCCAGCTGACTAGTCGGCCGACTTGTCTGCCGAATTGTTAAGTCAGCTAACAAGTCGGCCGAGTAGGCAGCCATTGTGTTAAACAATCTAAGTAGTCGGCTGACTCATCAGCCCACAAGTTAATTCACCTAGCTAACTCGTTAACCAACTAGTTAAGCTAGCTAGTTAATTCATTCACCAACTAGTTGAAACAGTTAGCTAACTCGTTAACCAACTTGTTAAGTCAGCTAGCTATCTCGTTATCCAACCAGTTAAGTCAGCTAGCTAAGTCAGCTAGCTAACCAGCTAGCTAGCTAAGTAAGCTAATCCAACTAGCTCACTAGTAACCCAACTATTTAAGTCACCTACTTAAGACTGCTACCTAATTAGTTAGATAATTATTAAAGTAGCTGGTTATTCAGCAAGTTAAATAATTAGCTAACTATTTAATTCAGGTAGTTGTCAGCTAGCTAACTTGTTAAGTCAGCCAGTTAATTCAGCTAGCTAAGTAGTTAAGTCAGATAGTTAAGTCAGCTAGTTAATCAGCTTTTTAAGTTAGTCAGATGGTTAAGACAGTTTGCTAGCTAGTTAGCTAATGGATTAAGTCAGCAGGAAGAGTGAGGTAGTTAGCTAGTTAACTAACATGTTAAGTCAGCTGGTTAAGTCAGCTAGCTAGCTAGTTAGCAAACGGGTTGTGTCAACTAGTTGAGTAGACAAGCTAGCTTTTTAGCTAACGATCCAAGTCAGCTGGCTGAGTCAGCTAGCTAGCTTTTTAGATAGCGAGTTAAGTCAGATGATTAAGTCAGATAGCTAGCACGTTAGATAACGAGTAAGCTTACTAGTTAGCTAGCTGGCTAAGTCAGCAAGCTAGCTAGGTCGCTAAGTATTTAAGTCAGTTTGTTAGCTAGGTAACTAGCTGGTTAGATAACTATATAAGCCACCTGAACAGCTAGGTAGCTAGCTAGTTAATTCAGTTAGATAAGTCAACTGGCTAGCCAGAAGGCTAGTTAAGTCAGTTGGCTAGTCAGCTGGCTAGCTGTTAATTCAGCTAGTTATAGCTGGCTAGCCAAATGGAAATGTATGTAGCTAGCTAGTTAAGTCATCTAGATAGCTACCTGTCTAGCTAGTGATGTCAGTGTGTTAATTCAGCTGGCTAGCCAACTGGCTAGCTGGTTAAGTCAGCTAATTTCATCAGCTGTCTAGCCAGCTGGCTAGGCAGATAACCAACTAGATATGTCAGCTTGCTAGCCAGCAGGTTATCTATTCAAGTCAGATAGTTAAGTCAGCTGGCTAGCCTGCAGGCTATGTAAGTATATAGCTAATTAAGTGAGCTAGTTTGCCAGCTTGCAATCTTAAGTAAGCTGGGTAAGTCAGTTGGTTAGCCAGATGTCTAGATATGTAGCCAGCTAGTTAAGTCACATGGTTAGCAAGATAACTAGCTTGTTAAGTCAGCTAGTTAAGTCAGCTGGCAACCTGCTGCCTAGCTAGTTTAGTCAGCTCATTAAGTCTTTTGGCTATGAAGCTGGTTGGCTAGTTAAAAATCTAGTTAAGTCTTATGGCTAGCCATCTGTCTAGCTAGTTATTTCTGCTAGTTAAGTCAGCTGGTTACCTAGGAATCTAGCTATAAAAGTCAGCTAGTTATGTCAGCTAGGTAGCTCTTTAAATCAGTTAGTTAATCCAGATGGCGAGCTAGGTATCTAGGTGGTTAAGTCAGTTAAGTTAGTTGTTAGCTAGTTAAGACACCTAGTTAATTCCGCAGGCTAGACAGCTGGCTAGCTGGGTAGTTAGATAGTTATGTCAGCAGTCTAGACTGCTGGCTAGCAAATTATGTCACCTAGTTAAGCCAGTTGGCTATCCAGCTGGCTAGCCAGGTAAGTTGCTAATTAACTCAGCTAGCTTGACAGATGGCTAGCTTGTTAAGTCACCTGCTTAGCTAGCTGGCTAGCCAGCAGGCTAACTATATAGCAAGCAGGCCAGCTATTTATGTCAGTGAGTTGTCAGCTGGCTAGTGAGTTGGTTAGTTAAGTAGTGAGTTAGTTCTTTCAGTTGGCTATCCAGCTTAATAGGTAATTAAGTCAGTTAATTAAGCCAGCTTGCTTGCTACATAGAGAGCTAGTTAAGTGAGTTCTCTAGCCACCTGCAAAGCAGGGTAGCTAGCTAGTTAAATCAGCTGGCTAGCCAGATGGTCAGCTAGTTAATTCACGCAGTTAAGTTAGCTCGCTGGACAGCGTGTTAGTTAGGTAGTTAGGTAGTTAACTCAGCTGGCAAGCCAGCGGGCTATGTAGGTAGGTGGCTAGTTATGTGAGCTGGCTAGCTATGAGGCTATCTGGTTATGACACATAGTTATGTCACCTGGCTATCCAGCTGTCTAGCTAGGTAGCTAGGTAGTTAAGTCTGTTGGCCAGCCAGATGGCTATTTTGTTAAGTCAGCTACTTAAGTCAACTGGCTAGGCTGTTAGCTGGCTAGGTAGCTAGGCTATTAAGTCACCTGGCTAGACAGCTGGCAAGCTAGTTAAGTCAGCTAGAGTAGTCAGCAGGCTAACCAGCTGGCTACCTAGTTAAGTCAGCTCATTAAGACAGTTGTCTAGCCAGCTGGATAGCTATTGAAAAGCTAGTTACATCAGATGCATAGACAGCTGACACGCTAGTTATTTCTGTTAGTTAAGTCAGCTGACAAGCTAGGTAGCTAGCTAGCTAATTCAGCTAGATATGTCAGTTGGCTAGCTAGTTAAGTCAGCTATTTTAAGTCAGCTAGCTATATGATAGCTAGCGAGGGAGCTAGCTAGTTAAAGCAACTAGTTAAGTCAGCTGACTAGGTAGGTAGCTAGTTAAATCAGCTATTAAAGTAAGCTGACTAGTTAGTTAAGTCACCTAGTTAAGTCAGCTCGCTGGAAAGATTAGCTAGGTAGTTAAGTAGTTAAGTATGCTGGCAAGCCAGTGGCCTATCTTTGTAGGTAACTACTTAAGTCAGCTGGCTAGCTAGTTAAGTCAGCTGGATATCCAGCTGTCTGTCTAGATAGCTAGCTAGTTAATTCTGCTGGCTAGCCAGCTGGATAATTCATTAAGTCAGCTAGTTTAGTCAGCTGTCTAGCCTGATGGCTAGTTATGTAGCTAGGAAATTAAGTCAGCTGGCTAACCAGCTGGCTAGCTAGTTAATCAGCTCGTTAAGTCAGTTGTGTAGCCAGCTGGATAGCTATTAAAAAGCTAGTTATGTCAGATGCGTAGACAGCTAACATGCTAGTTATTTCTGCTAGTTAAGTCAGCTGGCTAGCTAGGTAGCTAGCTAGTTAATTCAGTTAGATATGTCAGTTGGCTAGCTAGTTAAGTCAGCTATTTAAGTCAGCTAGTTATATGATATCTAGTGAGGGAGCTGGCTAGTTAAAGCAACTACTTAAGTTGGCTGACTAGGTAGGTAGCTAGTTAAGTCAGCTATTAAGGGAATCTGA
>NW_007159784.1:0-730 GCF_000164805.1 Carlito syrichta | reverse complement strand
TAAGTCAGCTAGCAAGTCGCCGAGTAGGCAGCCAATTTGTTAAACAATCTAAGTAGTTGGCCAACTCATCAGCCCACAAGTTAATTCACCTAGCTAACTCGTTAACCAACTAGTTAAGCTAGCTAGTTAATTCATTCACCAACTAGTTGAAACGGTTAGCTAACTCATTAACCAACTTGTTAAGTCAGCTAGTTATCTCGTTATCCAACCAGTTAAGTCAGCTAGCTAAGTCAGCTAGCTAACCAGCTAGCTAGATAAGTAAGCTAATCCAGCTAGCTCACTAGTAACCTAACTATTTAAGTCACCTACTTAAGTTTGCTACCGAATTAGTTAGATAATTATTAAAGTAGCTGGTTATTCAGCAAGTTAAATAATTAGCGAACTATTTAATTCAGGTAGTTGTCAGCTAGCTAACTTGTTAAGTCAGCCAGTTAATTCAGCTAGCTAAGTAGTTAAGTCAGATAGCTAAGTCAGCTAGTTAAGCCAGCTTTCTAAGTTAGTCAGATGGTTAAGACAGTTTGCTAGCTAGTTAACTAATGGATTAAGTCAGCAGGAAGAGTGAGGTAGTTAGCTAGTTAACTAACGTGTTAAGTCAGCTGGTTGAATCAGCTAGCTAGCTAGTTAGCAAACGGGTTGTGTCAACTAGTTAAGTAGACAAGCTAGCTTATTAGCTAACGAGCTAAGTCAGCTGGCTGAGTCAGCTAGCTAGCTTTTTAGATAACGAGTTAAG
>NW_007159783.1:179265-207281 GCF_000164805.1 Carlito syrichta | reverse complement strand
CGAAGGTGGGGTTGCTTTTATTTATCTTCTGCAATGACCTGTTCTTCCTTATGAGGGTCTTCTGGTTTTGTTCACTTTTCCCTCTGCTTTACAGTCTGTCTATTCAGCAGTTTGCAGTCTTGGTCCCATCTATCAGGTGAGAACGAGACACAGGGCAAAGGCGCAGAAAGGCATAACGTAGCTGTTGGAGTTTCAAGGTCCTTCGTGGAGTTACTTCGCCAGTCAGAGAGGAAAAGAGTAAAGAAACCAAGCACTTTGTCTCCCACCCTTACAGGCTCTGGCGGTTCAAACTTTCCTTTGGGGACTTTCTTGCCTCCCTAGGGAGTAGCCCTAGGTAGAGACCGTCAGTTGTCCTCCGAGATGTAGCTCGGTCCACGGGGAAACTCCGAAATCTTGGCTCTGTGGATGCATTGTTAACACTGTGTAATGTCAATACTTATCCATTTTGAGTTTTAATATATTTTTTCCTAGAAATTTCTAACCTAAAATGTAGTCAGTCTAGAAGCCTAGAACATAAAAATGAGACAGTCAAGGGTTTGGAGTTCCAACATAGTATTTAATCAAGTGTCCATTCTAACATTCAGAAATTTTATGACAATATTAAATTATTATTTTTGACAACAGTTTAATTCCCACAATTATATTTCCTAAAGAAATAAAAAATATTAGAGGACTTGGTCTTCATTATATACTACTAGATTGAATCAGAAAGTGGTTTTGAATAATATTAATATATGAACACAACCTAGGGCTTCCAAAGATGTGTCTATTTAACAGAAAAGGCTAAAAGAGGTAATGAAATCTTCTGCTGGAACTAAGATTTTAATTATTAAAGTCAAATGCACTTTGAAGCATGAACATTGACTTGAATTGGTATGGAAGTTGTTTTAAAACCACTTTTTTTGACAATTTACTACTTTCTTCTGATTGAGGAATATTAGACAAGATTTGAAATATTATTTTAAAATTAATAGATCATAACATGTGAATCACACTTGTATTGATAAATATATATGTTGACTATTTCTCTAAAACTATAATCTAAAAATGATTATAACTTGAATAACAATTAAATAATCTCTTGCAATAGTCCTGCATGTCCTTTCCCCTCAAAAAATGTTAAAAGTATAAATGAAATTTGCAAAATTTATAGACTTTGGTTTCTTGATTTAGTCAAAATCTTAATTTGATAAACAAGGAAACTGGACATGGGTAGGAAAATGGCTAAGATAAATGGCAGGGCAGTCCAAATAGAATAGATAATACAACCAAGAACAACTATCTCTCGATGACATGTTCTGTCCACTCAAATCTATTTCTTTAAGACAGAGTTTCTCAAACTCAGCACTAACAGAAATTTTGGGCAGAATGATTTGCTGTAGAGGAACTGTCCTGTGTGCTCTAAAATATTTAGCAGAATCGTTGGCCTCTCTCCAACAGATGCCAGTAGTACTCCTTTCCTTGTTGTGACAATGAAAAATGCCTCCAGACATTACTGAATATCCCCTATGGGGTAAAATCTCCTCCAGTTGATAACCATTGCTTTAAAATTAGTGAAGCTGAGGTACTGAAGAGAGTCTTATGAGAGTGGTCAAGAAAATAAAAAAATACATGTCAACTTGATTGCCTGCCCTCTCTATTTCCTTTGACCTTAAAATATATATAAACTCCTTGAATATAGATAAGGTATGACTGATTGCTCTTTGTTCCTTCATAGTCCAAACATTAAAGAGATAGACCGTAAATAAGCTGGTTTGAAATAACATTAACTCAAAATAATTTCATTATTTTCAGAGAGAAAAATATATTGGTATTTGATTATGTGCATCCTCTTAAATTCCAACAATTGCTAAAGATTACATTTAAAACTCATCTGGCAACTTCTTACATAAGTGTGGAAGTGGCAAATTAACAGAGAACTGAAATGGTGTTAGTTTTCTCTTTCATGCACCATTTGAATTGCCCTCAATTTTCATCAGTATCCCACACACAAGACATCCTGTATCTATGGCGCTCTCAAAGCTTCTGATAGCAACTTAAAGACTCAGACTGTGATTGGAGAGGACAGAAGCCTGCCATAAGTAGCAGGGAATGCTCACTGTATACAAGGCCATTTTTAGTTAAAGGTTTACTTTCCAATTCTAGAAGAAAACTTTGCTTTCTTCTCAAGATGTACAAAAGAAAGCCTTAATTCAACCTTATTATTGCTTTAGTTTTTTTACCGTATATCTTGATTCCCATAATGTATGTAAGTGTAAGAATTTGTGAGAACAATAGCACAATTATTTCGATTTGGTAATGACAAAATAGAAATCTGAATAAATATCTAGCATTGTCCATATAGCATATGATCAATAAAATATTAACTGGTTGTTTGAGTAGTTAAAAGAATTAGTAAACAAAATTAAATTATAAATGTGTCTTTTATCATCAAAATTATAACAATCCCTAAATTAGTTTTTGTTTTTTGTACAAAGTATACCTACCTGCTATACCTAACAAAATTTGTTGAGGGTTATATAATGAAGCAAACAAAATAAAAATCAGTCTCTATAAAATACAGAATAAAGTATACTGATTGATAATTTGGAGCACAAAATTACACACATTTCTTATATAAAAAGAACAAGAAGTGTTCAAATATATATCGATTTAATATTTAAAATACAAATCTTGATATCATAAGAACTATAATCTCTTGCCTACAAGTGAGGGTATGGTGAGTGAAGAGGACACTATTTGACTTAATGGAAATCAAAGTTTTGGAAGAAAATATTTTGTCATTTAACATGGTTCTAGCTGAAAGCAACAATGATGGAATAAGGTTTATCTTCCTAACCAGAGTGTACAGCAAAAATGTTTGTAGAATCACCATATGCTTCTACTATTCATTTTTTCTAATGGCAGCTTTAAATCTAACTGAAAAGCAGTCATTTCATCTGATTAGGACCTGATTATTTTGAAGTATAGGTATGTCTGATGCAGTTCAATTTTAATGACATAATTTAGCTCCTGTTGAGTTAATACGCCAGTCTAAGTCTATGTTGCAAATTGTCACAGTGTCTTTCTTCTCAAGTTCAATCCATATTATTTTGTAGAGAAAAGAGCAGCCCTCAAAAAAAGGAAAAGAATAGAAAAGGAATTATGTAATTATATTAGGAGTAGAAAGAAAAGAGAGATCAGTTTATCCAAGAATGCATTTTGCTTATGTAATACTAATGCCTAAAATGTTATTTATTTTTTAAAATCTTCTCTCAAAAGTTGTCATCACATTTTATAACCCAGCTAAAATGCCTTTTGCTCCAATGAGACTTTCTTAATCCATCCTCTGGAACAGATATTACAAATGATTTAATTTTTTAATCCTCATACCTTTGCATATATGCACACACCTTTCTTATGGCACTGAGTATATTCTGCCTCATATGATAGCTATTTGTATTTAGAGTTAATCTTTCCTCCTCATTTGTAAGTCCTTTAGGTGTATTCATGACCCAATCTTTATATCTTCAGAGTGTCTAATATAAAAATACTCAATAAATAATAACAATATTGATTATTATTATTTGAGTTAGAGTCTCACTCTGTTGCCAAGGCTGGAGTACAGTGGCATGCTCAAGGCTAACGCAGCCTCCCCTTGCAGGGCTCTTTCTACTTCAGTCTTCCAAGTAGCAGGAACTACAAGCACATGCCACCACACCCGGCAAATTTTTTAAAAATTTATTGTAGAGATGACAGCTTACCAGGTTGGTCTTGAACTCCTGGACTCAGACAATCCTTTGACCTGGCCTCAGAATATGCTGGGATTACAAGTGTGAGCCACCACACCTGGCCAATTATTGTTTATTTAATAATTAGTCCTCCTCTCTAGCCCACAGGTAATGAATTTCCTAGAAGTGTGGAAAAATGAGGATTATCCAGAAGATACATTCTTTGACTCATTCACCCAAATGATGGTTTATCAAAATTGTTCAATATTGTAAAAGAGGCAAACCTCTCTCAGGAGGAATAGTAGCAAGTGGGTATTCGAAAGCAAAAAATATTAATCTTATGATATTTAGATACTTGCCTCTATGAGTTTTCTAAGGCTGTTATAACAAAATACCACACAGATTGATTGACCCTAACAACAGATATTTATTTTCTCACAGTTATAAGGTTTAAAGTCCAAGATCAAGGTGTCACTAGGTTTGGTTTTTTACAAGACCTCTCCCTCTTGGCTTGTAGATGACTGCCATCTTGCTGTCTTCACAAAGACACCTCTCAGTCTGTACTGGCTGTGTTCCAAGTTCCTTTTCTTTCTTTCTTTTTTGCTTTTATTAGTTGGAGTCTCACTCTGTCACCCAGGTGGAGTGCAGTGGCATGCTCGTGGCCACCACAGCCTCAACCTGCTGGGCTCAGGTGATCCTCCACCTTGGCCTTCTGAGTAGCTGGAACCACAGGCATGTGCCACCATGCCTGGCTAATTTTTTGATTTATTGTAGAGATGAGGTCTCGAATCCCTGAGCTCAGGCAATCCTCCTGCCTTCACCTTCCAAAGTACTGGGATTATAGGCTTGAGCCACCACACCCAGCCTAAGCTCCTTTTCTTATAACACTAGTCCTATTTGATTAAGATTCACCTTAAGGATCCCATTTTTACTTAATTACTTCTTTATTTTATTTTATTTTATTTTATTTTGAGTTGGAGTGCAGTGGAGTGCAGTCGCCCAGACTGGAGTGCAGTGTCCGCTCCCGGCCACCACAGCCTCGACCTGCTGGGCTCCAGCGATCCTTCTGCCTCAGCCTTCCAAGTAGCCAGAATTACAGGCATACGCTACCACACCCGGCTGATTTTTGGATTTATTGTAGAGATGAGGTCTCGCTGCCCAGGCGGGTCTTGAACCCGTGGGCTCAGGCAATCCACTCACCTCAGCCTCCCAAAGGCGCGGGATTATAGGCTGAGCCACCAAGCCCAGCCAATTTTACTTAATTACTTCTTTAAGAGCCCTATCTCCAGAGACAGTTACATTCTGAAGTATTGAAGATCAGAGGTTCAACGAATGAATTTGGGAGACACAATTCAGCCCATAACCCTGCCTACTCAAATTTCTGAATTTCTAACTATAGCATTTTTCTTCTTAATATTTCCCCATGTTAAAGTCTTAGAATGAATATAGATATATATACCTTGTGTTTATTCTCTACTGGTGTTGATTCTCAACATGGTAAGTGTTTATACTTATAATGTTACTTTAGATTTTACAATTATATTACAGAAATGCTAATTTTAAAATAAGAAATAGTATCTTTCTAGGAATGATAATTCTAATTTTCCAGACTTTTCCAAGAAATATCTGAAAGCATTTCATAAATACTGTTTATCTAAGTGAATTTCTAAAATACCAGAATTAGATTTTTCTGTGCTTCTGGAAGTTAATATCTTTTTTTCCAAATTTTAAATTTTAAATAATAGAATATGAATACACATATATATTTTGCATTTTTTATTCTTATTAGTTCTGGTCTCAAAATATTCCTTTTCTAATGTAATAAGACTTTATTTATATCCAAAGCCCTAAATACAAATGCGTGCTTATAATTTAAGGATTTGATTCCATAGCTGACAAATCAATTTTTTTTTTTTAACTTTTAAAAAATTTTTATTGTAAAGATGTGGGGTACAATTCAGGGTTAGATATACAAACATTGATCATGCAGGTACCCCTGTTAATGAAGTATGCCCCTCCCTCCCCTAGTAGTTTCCCTCAACTGCCAATTCACCCCCCCCAACAGTTTCCCATTACTGCCAATCACTTTCTTATAGCATTATAATTGTTCAAGATCATCTTATGAGTGACAACATATGGAACTCTGTTCTTTGTTTCTTTGATAAATCACTGAGTATGATAGACTCCAAATCCATCCAGGTTGCTGCAAAGTCCATATATTTGTCGTTCTTTATCATCCACTTGTTTTCTTTTTTCTTTTTTTTTATAATCGATATTTTTAATTTTGATATTGTGGGGTACAGTCAAGGGTTAGGTATACAAATATGCTTCATTCAGGCCCCCTTGTTGATAATTGGTGTCTCCCCGTCTCCAGACAGATGTTTACTACCAAGAGGGTGTGGCGAAAAGGGAACACTTCTACACTGTTGGTGGGAGTGTAAACTAGTGCAACCTCTGTGGAAAGCAGTGTGGCGATTCAAAAGCTCTAAACATCAACCTCTCATATGACCCTGCAATCCCCCTACTGGGAATATACCCTGAAGAACTCAAATCACTCTATAAAAAAGATACCTGCACGCGAATGTTTATTGCAGCATTGTTCACAATAGCAAGAACCTGGAACCAATCACGCTGTCCAGCAAAAGAGGACTGGATGAAAAAAATGTGGTACATATACACGATAGAATACTATGCAGCCATAATAAAGAACAAAATCATGAGTTTTGCAGCAACCTGGATGGAGCTAGAGTCTATAATACTAAGTGACCTCTCACAGAAACAAAGATCTGAGTACCACATATTCTCACTCATATAGTGGACCTTGATCATCCAATGCTCTACTATAAGAAAATGACTGACAATGTTGGGAAAATATGACAAATCAATTTTTAAGCATAAGGGCTTTGGGTACTTTTGGCATTTTTCACTCTCTGTGCTTTAACTTGTTACAAATATGGAACACTAAGAGAACAGTTATGCTTTGCTCAGGAGCAAGTATTTTGAAAATAAGAAAAATAAACACGAGTTTACAAACTTATCTAAGCAGATTTAAATAATAAAAATAGCTAGTTATTATTATTGTTGTTGTTGTTATTTTGAGTCAAAGTCTCACTCTGTAGCTGAGGCTGAAATGCCAGGGCACGGTTATAGCGCACCACAGCCTCGACCCTCATGGGCTCAGGCAGTCTTTTTGTCTCAATCTCCCAAGTAGCTGGGACTACAGGTGCATGCCACCATGCCCGGTTTATTCTTTTGATTTTTTTGTAGAGATGAGGTCTTGCTGTGTTGCCTAGGCTCGTCTCTGAGCTCAAGCAATCCTCCCGCCTCCACCTCCCAAAGTGCTGGGATTGTAGACGCAAGCCATCATGCCCAGGCTAGTTGTTTTTAAGTGCACCAGCTAGGTATAGTATCTTAATCTTTTCTTTTTTATCTTGAGAGCTACTAACACTTCACTATGAATATAAAGCAAAACAAAACAAGAAAACAGGTTAAACTCTAAATATCAAATAAAGAAAAGCAAGGAAAATAAGGCTTCCTATTACATAAATCACATTTGTTTACTCTTTTTGCCACATAAGACTGCCTCCCCTTTAGAAAGAGTGATGCTGAGTAATTTGCCTTTATTTGATCATATGTTTTGTTTTGTTTTGGTTTTTTGAGTTGGAGTCTCACTCTGTTGCCCAGACTGGAATGTGGTAGCCACTCCCGGCCACCGCAGCCTCGACCAGCTGGGCTCCGGCGATCCTTCCGCCTCAGCTTTCCAAGTAGATGGAATTACAGGCATGCGCTACCACGCCCGGCTGATTTTTTGATTTATTGTAGAGATGAGGTCTCGCCTGCCCAGGAGGGTCTCGAACCCGCGGGCTCAGGCAATCCATTCACCTCAGCCTCCCAAAGGCGCGGGATTATAGGCTGAGTCACTGAGCCCAGCAATTTGATCATATGTTTAACATCAAAGTTATTATGAGATAGTTGCTTTATTATCTACAAAAAATATATTTTTATATATACAGACAGGACATCTGTTAATGTCAAAAAAGTATGTATGATTAATTTATAGGAACTATCCTATACAGTTCCCACTTTAAGCAAAATATGTTATTAGAACATAAGATAATAAAAATGAGCTGCTTCATCTCTTACATTGGCCAGTAAATTTTCACTAATTTTGAAGATACTGGAGATATCTTACATTATCACAGATAATTTGATTTGCATATTGAGTTCAAAATTCTCTTGCTTTGGTTCTCATATTAATAATGATGGAAAGAAGAGTTCTATAAATAATCCACAATTATACATAAATCATTGCAACCTTGACTTTTTTAGCATAAGTACTAACAGCTTCCAGTTATTGAGGGTTTACAAGTTTTCCAGGTACTGCATTAAATGCATAATTATGATCAGATCTAATCCAGAAAAATTCTTTGAAAAAATATTTCTCTCTCTACAGATATGAGAAAAATGAGAATTAAAGAATTTAATGTTCTCAAAGTCACATATGAGTAACCGGCAGAGCTACAATATGAAGCTGAGTTTGTTTGACTTTAAAGTTTATGGTCTTAACCAATAATTTATCCATCCACTTTTCACACGATGCACAAATACACACACACACGACACACACACACACAAATACACACACACACCCCTCAAAAATATACCACAAAAAGCATGAATTGTCTTAAATAATATCAGAAAGGCAAGCAACTGATATTTTATGTGAGGACCAGGCTCAAGGTCTAAATTTTGTTCCAGAGTCAATGTCTGCCTCCACTACTCTAGCATACATTGATATTTTTCTTCTCTTTACTTTGAGAGGATTTATATTCTAAATTACATATTTTTAACACTGAATTATATATCACTTTATTAATTTGCTATTTTATATGCATCTTTCTTCTCTTCTCATGTTTATTTAGAATTTAAAATTGAGGCCAAGCATGGTAGTACAACATTTTGGAAGGATGAGGCAAGAGGACTGCTTGAGCCCAGGAGTTCAAGACCAGCCTAGGCAACATAGTAAGACCTCATCACTACAAAAATAAAAATAAAAAAATTAGCTTGACATAGTGTGCACCTGTAGTCCCAGCTATTTGGGAAGATGGGGAGGTAGGAGACCACCTGAGCCCAGGAGGTTGAAGCTGCAGTGAGCCATATTGCAATCCAGCCTGAGCGACAGAGTAAGACTCCAACTCAAAATAAATGGATGAATGAACAACCAATTTAGATTATTATAGGATTATGGTATTCCACATCCAGCACTGTGACAACATTAGATTATGTTTCTATAGCACTTGCACTAGGGAGATTATAGCACCTGTTCCTTAACAACCATGAGTATCTGATCCATAGTGTAGACAATAGCTTAAAGGTCAAATCAGTTCAGATGTCCTAGACTAAATTATCTTACCATGTGGAAGAGGAAACTACCACTGAATCACATCACTTTCTAAAGATCATTTTGGCCGGGTGCAGTGGCTCAAGCCTGTAATCCCAGCACTTAGGGAGACTGAATAGAGAAGACTGCCTGAGTCCAGGGTTCGAGACCAGCCTGGGCAACTTGGTGAAACCTCATCTCTACAATATATCAAAAAATTACCCAGGCATGGTAGCACACACCTGTAGTTTCAGCTACTTGAAAGGCTGAGGTGGAAGGATCGCCTGAGCCCAGCAGGTTGATGCTAGGGTGGCCGTAAGTGTGCCCGGGCAATGGAGTAAGACTCTGACTCAAAGAAAAAAATTCCTGACTGCGCTCTAGGTTAGCTATGGTTTCTCCCATATACCAGGTCAGCCAGAAATCAAACCATCCTTGGAGAGATCAGGAAATTAGAACATCTTTTGTTCTTTTTTCCTCCCACTCCATGCTAATACTGCAGGCAATGCTCCAAATTTACCTGACATTCTTTAAAAAGAAAGCAGTATTCTCTGAAGAAGCTAGCTAGGTGGCTGACTGGCATAGAGGTATGAAGCATCCATACAGGTATGATTATGAGCTTGTGAAACATTATGAGACTTTTACCTGTCCCTTTACTTATGACAGCTTTAATATATTTGAGACCTTCTATTCTCACCTTACTGATGGTTTAAAAAGCACCATATTAAAAAAAAAAACCTCACATATTCCTTCCTGCTTATCCAAATTGCAGCTGAAAGAACTATTCTGAGCGTACTATAATTCACTTTTTGATTACTTAACATGTGCTTTACTTATACTTTCATGATAATGCTTTTCTTAACTTATACTTTTACACACTGGGAAAGTTAAGTATTCTGCATATGGAAGCTATTAAAACAGATGGCTTAGACATGGTTGAGAGTCCTCCCAAATGACAATAATACACCCTTTTGTATTCTGATGAAGCTGACTTATCCACCAGCTGCTGATTTTTGACTATACTAATTTATCTAACAGTCATCAAGTTCACCTCTTAAGGAACAGGAAGAAAGTGAGAAACTTCCAGCCTGCTCTGTCATTCTTTAATATCTTGATGAAATATGGCAGTGATGATCTGAATTGTAAGACTGTCATATATGAAAGATAAATCCACTGACCTCACAGAGCATGATACAAAAGCACTTTGTGTTCTGATAATATGATGCAAGATGTGTTATACCCTGTTCATATAAAATATGATTGATTGAGGTCTTCTCAGCTTATTATATAAATAGTACAAAAATTCTAGTCCCCATACTCTTCCATCTTGTCTTCAAATTTGTTATTTCTTCATATAACCTTACTCTTCCTAACTCAAACATACTGCTCTTTCCCAAAGTGCTACCACCACAGGCCTCTGTTCTTCTCAGTGTACCACAGAGGATTTTCAATCATTAATATTACAAGGTGGTTAACGGTTGAGTTCTGAAATGAGGCAATTTGGGTCTGAAAGTCAGTTCTGGGGAACGTTATTAACTTGTTTGTACTTCAAATTTCTCTTGTCTGTAAAACTACCAAAACAAAAACAAAAACAAAACAAAACAAAAACCACAGAAGCACACATTTTTTGAAGAGTAAATACCTTCCAAACCAATTAGAACATTGCTTGGCATTAAAAAAAGAAAAAAAAAAACACCCTCAGCAATGTAAGCTATTTGTAGTACTAGTAGTTGTGTACTATACTTCTTGACTTTAAATACTACTTTACTTTTATTCCTTGACATTAACTATTGTTTATATACTATTGACTTCTAAAATAAAATCTCTCTCCTAGATATCTATAAGAGAATGATTAAGAAACATAGATTCTCAACAAAATATTAGCAAATATTAGAAAGCATAAAAAGAAGATTATATACCACAACCTAGTAGGATTTATCCTAGTACGCAAAGCTGGGTTAACATTTAAAAATTAATGTAATCCATCACATCAACATGCTAAATAAGAAAAATAATATGATCAAATGAATAGATGCAGAAAAATAATTTGACAAAATCCAGCACCCATCCATGATGGAAACTATCAGAAAACTAGGAATAGAGGGAAACATTCTCAACTTCATAAAGAACATCCGAAGGAAACAACAACAACAAAACAGCTAACATTCTGTCAAATAAAACTGAGACACTACTCCCATAGGATTAGAAATAAGGCAAGAATTTCACCTCTCACCAACCCCATTCAACATCGTACTAGAATTCTTAGCTAATGCAATAAGAAACAAAGGAAACAAGAGGCATACAAGTTGGGAAGAAAGAAATAAAACCGCCTTTGTTCACAGATGACATGATGTTCTATGTATAAAAACCCAAAAGATCAACCAAAAAAAAAATAATAATCTCCTGGAACTAATAAGTGATTGTACAAGGTTATAGAATACAAACTTAATATGTAAAAGTTCAATGTCTCTCTTATATACTAGCATGAACATTTAGAATTTAAATTAAAAGAAACTTAATACTATTCACATTAGTACCAGAAAAAGTGAAATACTTAGGCATAAATCTAACAAATATACCCAAGATGTATTAGAGGAAAATAAGACAACTCTAATGAGAGAAATTTTTTTAAAGACCTAAATAAATGTAGAGGTAAATCAAATGCATGGACAGAAAAACTTATTATTGTTACGATGTCAACTCTTCCTAACTTGATGTATAGATCTAATGCAATCCCCCCCAAAATGCAGTAAGTTATTTTGTTGATATCACCAAACAGATTCTAAAGTTTGTAAGGAAAACAAATGACCCAGAATAACCGATAGACTATTAAGGAGAAGAAGAAACACAGGCTTTCACGACACAGCTTGAAGAATTACTACAAGACCACAGTGGCAAAGACAGTGTGGTTTTGGCAAGAAAGACAGACCAAAATATCAAAATGTAACAAAACACAAAGCCCAGAAATAGATCCACATAAATATAGACAAGTTATCTTTGACAAAGGAGAAATGGTCATTCAAAGGAAAAAAGATAGTTTTTCAACAAATGGTCCTAGAACAGCTAGCTGTCTATCCACATGCAAAAAAAAGATCTAGACTCAGGTTTTACACCTTTCACAAAAATAACTCAAAAATAGATCAAAGACCTAAAAGTAAAATTTAAAATGATAGAACTTGTAGATGATAACATAGGAGAAAATCTACATGACACTGGGTTTGGAGGTGACTTTTTAGATGCAACACTCAATGTAAGATGCTTGAAAGAAAAAAAATGCATCAATATTGGCTCATCAATTGTAACAAATGTACCACACTAATGCATTCATAGAGGAAATGAGTGGGAGAGAGAGATGGAGGATATGAGAACTCTTTGCACTTTCTGATCAATTATTTTGTAAATCTAAAACTGCTTTAAAACTAAAGTCTATTGATTAAAAAAAAACAAAATAAAAAATACAGGCTCAACAGCTAGAAACATTTGGAATTCAATAATATTATTATTTCTACTATGCTCTAGCTGTCTGAACTCAGGCATTATTTAACTACTCTAAGACTGCAGTTAAAAAGCATCGATAAAAAGGGAGCATTTATAGTCCTATGTAACAAGACAATACTGATACTTAAATGAGATAATGCATATTGTGTGCTTAGCATAGTGTCTCAATTGATATTACTCCAATTTGTAAACTGGATGTCCTAAAACAATCAACATGCCTCAAAACTAATTTATCTTTACTCTTCTCCTTTTATACCTGCTCTGCCTTCTATGCTCCTGTGTTGTTGGGTATTTTATAGCTATTAGCTCAGTTATACCACCTATAAATAGAAATAATCTGCAGTCTCTCTCTCTACCTCACTTCACAAAAATAGTTGGTCACAAAATCTTTTCAATCCTATCATGTAATTAGTTTTATAATCCAACCTTCTCTCCCTTTATGCTTCTGTATTAATCATCTCTAATCTATTCTACATAATCCTCCAAATTTAAGTCTCTAACTTCAGTTTAGCCTTTATACTTCCTATTCATCCTCCTCACTGCCGCCTGCATAATTTTTATAAAGGCAAATAATATCTACTTAAAATAGGTTCACACTGCCCTCTAAAAACAGTTCTTCTTCCCCAATCAAATGTAGGGGGGTCCTTCATCATCTGACTTTCCTACCTCTTTGGGCTCATCTTCTAGTGTTACAGGTTTACATACATTATTCAGTCATTTTGGTCCACTGGAAATTTTCTGTAGACCTTGTACTCCCTCATGTCACTCCCTCTTCCTGTGGCACATGCCATCTCCTTTTTTTATCTGAATAATTCTTAGTTATCCTTTGAAACTCAGATCAGGCATTACTAAATCACTTCCCTATCTACCCTACTCTTACAAAAAACATACCTACCTGTCTGTCCCACTCCGGTTAACCATAATACTACTAAGGAGGTTTGTTTTCTTGTTCTTCTTATAATCTATATGTAAGCAATTTGAAATCAAGGCTTATATTGAATTCAAACCTATATCCTAGTAATTAGCTAAGCCATTGAAACATATAATGTGCCCATTAAATATCTGTGAATGCTGAAAGAAATGAAAGAAGGAATGGATGAAGGGAAACATGGAGGAAAAGATTGTAATAAGGCAATGAAAGCAGTAAAGAATGGAGTAAAAATTCTTGGGCAGAGACTATTTCAGTAAGTTCACTTAAACAAAAAAGAAAGCATATTTAGTGAGATACACAGTAAAAAAGAAAATAAGCCATGTTTCAGAGTTATCTAAATACCCATAATAGTCTGGGAATTAATTTTAAATCCATCCAGTCATTTCAGTTTTCAATAACTTTGTTCTTTTCAGTCTAGATAAGTCTTCTTTAAGCATCAATAATATCATAGTATTTTATTTCATTGAATCTAAAATAGCATCTATTTTAAATGACAATATTTTATATACCCAAGAGAAGAAAAATGAATGCCAAACTCTAACAAACTATGACACATTTTCACTTCAGAGACTTTGAAATGTGAAGAAAATACATTGTAGACTCTATGAACTATAGGTACATGTAAAGTAAAATCAATTATTGCGTACTATTAGTCATGCATCACAAAATAAGAGAGAAACTTTTAGCCACTGCCTTATACCCATAGAGCAATATCACCTAGAGAATCACAGAGTGATCCTAACTTTGGTTCTAAAATTTTCAGTAGTTACTGCCAAGAGACAAAAATTATACTTGACATGATTCAGGTCTATAAAATGTTTACAAGATCAGCTAAAACAAGTTTTATAGTTACAAAAGAAAAGAGAAGAAATTGTCTACTATTTCTTCCAATTCTTAGGAGTTGTCTTAAGCAAAAAGGAATGCTGTAAGACCAAGACCTAGAAATGTTCTTATGCAGATATAAAATGTTCCTTATGCAATATATCTTCATATTGCAAATTCAACCAAGCTCCTAGAGGTAATAGATTTCCCCCCCTTATGCTTTTCTCTTTAGGAATTGACATAATGAATGACAAATATGTTTAATTTTTCATAATAGTTTTTCTTCAATATTACAGCACTGTTTGAATACTTGATTAATTAATAAATTAGAAAGAGACACAAGCCATTTTGTAATTACTAATATTTAAATATTATTTTAAAAGCAAACTAAAATTAAAAAATATTAATTCTATAGTAGGAATCAAGCAATCAATTCAGGCATTAGGCTGTACATGCAGGAATCAAAAAGTATCCCTTATGGACAAGATGCAACACCAAGGTCAAAATTTGCATAATAGCTCATCAGCACATAATCAAAGGTCAATGGCTCAAAAATGAGTACAATTTTAACACAAATAATTGGCAAGGCAAGTGTGCATTAGGGTGGAAGCACTGCCAACGAGGAGCAATTTCTTGCTAGGGTTTCTAATTTTGTTGAATCAGTTGACCATCTACACAAGTAGGTACATTAGCTCAAATTTAAATGTTCCAACTATAGCACAGCAAAGTGGCTATACATCTGCATATCCAAAAACTCTTAATTTTTTTTCTCCACTGTCAGTTAATTTTTAAAAATCAAGTATCTTGCTTATTGTCATTTGCTGAAAGATCTAAATCAGAGTCATCCTAATTGCAAACTCAATCTCCCCATACCTGAAAATCTCTGAAGGATTTGGATATTACTACATTATCACTTTAGCAAAGAACATGTTTTTGTTAATAATAACCTTGACTTTTTAAAAATAAGATTTCCCCCCAATATTAAATATTATCCCCAAATAAATTCAAACCCTAAAGGTTCACAAAGACTGTGGAATAAATGGGACACCTTCCTATCCACTGAGCAGCAAGAGAGAGCAGAGAAGAAAGTGCCTAGAGAAGAATTCTACAATGAGATTCCTAATGGCCTGTGACATTCCGTCACAATCACTTATTGATTTTATTTGAAGAAACTCACCACAGGCTTTATAAAAAGCAAACTAAAAAGTGATGACCTTTTATTATTTTTGCTAAGGGAGCCAAAGAAAAATCTTTTTAACCTTAAAACATCAGCATAAAATTATTTAGTTGATCTATTATCTCCAACATTGCATTTCCAGTGTGCACATGGACTTTTCATGATTGTTTCCATCAGTAAAATCCTGTTGGAATCTATTTTTGAAAGGTAGGTTTTTGCAAAACTGTCAAAGTCAATTATTTGAAAGGATGAAGGGTAAAAGAAGCTGTCAGTAGGTATAAGTTACTTTACAAATTTACGAATTTTATATAAAACAAAAAATATATTGCTGAATTGTTGAAAAATATGTGAGAGTTAAGAACTCTCTAGAATATTTTTATTTTATTTCCACTTTTGATTCTACACAGTAAGGAAAAGTGATTGGGTAAAAACAGAAAGAAAACCAGAGCAATTAAATACGCTTTTCAAATTTAAATTCAGGTCAAATATATAAACATTATTTTTCTTAGAAAGCTGGTGACCAGTAATGCTTCGAGTCACCTATGAGGAGCCATCAGTTTCTCTCTTGGGCAGACACTATGATTTGGATAGGTACAGACATTTTAATAAAATAGTTTGTAGGCAGTATATTTGGAACCAGGGTATAACCTATCTTTTTTCTATTTATTTATTATTTGGATATATAATTGTACACATTTATGGGGTATATGATATAGGAAATTTAGTTGTACTTTTCAAAGTATGTGGACTCTGAATAAGGGTCACTAGGAGTATTTATTTAAATGTAGGTTTTCTGGGCCTCACATTTCAGATTGCCTTTCAGAATCACTTTGGAGTGAATATTAGATATTAATAATTATTTTAGTCTTTGATTTATACAACACCATCCTGAGATCCTTATGCACAATAAAACTGGAGAATCACTGCATTAAACCAAATATGTAGTATGTGTGTCCTTAGGTTTTCTCTACATTTCACTGTGAGGAAAGATCACTTTCCTCTGGATTGAATGACAGACAATACATTCAGACTTCCTAAATCTCAAGGTTTAAATTAAGTTGTACACAACTTAGAAAAAATGTGTGTTTATATATAATTGCCTTCAATAAAATATTGAGAAGTAATTTAAATTAGTCAATAACTATCTGCATGGAATGAAGATAATGAATACAGTTATTTTTATATAGTTGTCCACCCCTGATGAAACTATGCCACTGCCACTTTTAGATTTAACCAGAGAAAATACTCAGCTCCCATCCTCATCTACATGTATATTGTGAGCCTATTTTCAATAGACCTAAAAGATTATTTCAATCTCCAAATCACACAAATCTAATTGAAGATGAAGACTTTAGAACCACAAAGATTAAGATTGGGGAAAAAACCCTCAGAGGTCATTTAGTACAGTAGGTTCATTTTACAAAGTTGAAATCATAAAAGTTAAGGTGAGCAAAAAGCCAGAATACTTGATATTGAATCAATTATTCTTTATCACTATCTAGTTTATACAACCTCCCCATATTGTTGTATAGATTTTTATTAAATAATAAAATTTTTCTTTCAGTAGCCTTTCATTGTTTATTTGGCCTACTGCAAATAGTATTTCTTATGACTAATATGCTATATTCATCTAGCACATGCTCTAAATTGTATAGCCCATAAACTGAATATAGTACAGAAATATTATGGGCATCAACACCTACTAATATTTGTATCATTAAGCCATACAATTACTTGAAAATGCTCATACTTTAATCCTTATAGTTTTTAATCATCTTTTCCTCAGGATCCTATACCTGCATAAAGATCAACCTACATATTCCACTTGAAAGAAAAAATTAGATTTGAAAGTTATTAAGAATTTTAAGAGAAAGAAAACTCAAATCTTACAACTTACATATTTAATGCCTTCACATAATTAAATATGATGTATAGATCTCTCAAGCAGCAAAGACTTAAGAATGTTTTATATTCACTTTTAAGAATCATCAATATGCTGAAAAGAAAAGTAGTGTTACTCCAAAACATTGGAGTACAATGAGTTAATTTGATTTTATAATACCATAAGAAATGAGAAAACTTGATCCTGTATTTATTGCAATTTCCAAATAGCATGAGACAAAATGAACAAGTGTCTTGGAAAAATAGAATGCAGTCAGTTTGAGGCTTCTGAAGCTTAGCTAGAGAAGTTTGCTTTAAAGAACAGAAGCAGGATGAACCTTTTAATAGTTTCACATATATTTAAGGTTCAGGCCTATTTCATGTGGCTACAGAATTTATAACTATAAGAATATAAATTTCAGCACATTATTTGGAAGAAAATTCTCACAATCAGAGTTGTTTGAAATCAGAACAGTCTGCCTCATATGCTTTACTGAGGATTTAGGATCTAACAGGGAATTATTTGTTTTTGTGCATAATTTGCTGCAAGTAATCTTAAAGGAAAAAGCATGCTCTGCCATTTTTCCTGCTATTAAAAGTCAAAGTACAGCATATTTTGAACCACTGTAATGGCACAGAGAGCTGACAATTTCTCAAAAAGTATTAAACCCTTTTAGAAGACAAAAGTCATCAAATAATCTGAAGCACTTCCCTAGTATAGAGTCTGACATCTACATAACATTAAGCTATAGACAAAAGTAAAATGCTGTAATTTGTTTTACAGTGTAACTACCATATACGATGTATCAATATAGATCAACTGAATATATATTAACAATAATGGTCAATAATATTATTAACACTAAATATGTCAGGCACTTTCTAAGAATATTAACTGAATTAACTTAATTAATCCTCTTCACAGCTACTCTATTATTTCCCTTTTACAGGTGAAGAACTGGAGAGGTTGGGGAGGGAACTCATATGCCGCACCCAGATTCATACTGTCAGCAAGTAATGGAATAAAGATTTGAACTTGGGTAATCTGACTCCAGATGTCACCTCCCTATAGTCAGCCATGGGCTTACTTGACATAATGGAAATAATTTAAAAATCAGTATTATAAAAGCATTATCAAACATGAGCAATGACATTTGAACTGTTCCTTCCTTAAGAAATGGTAGTCCCTCTGAACCGTAAAAAAAATGCATACTACAAATGACTCAGATTAGAAAAAATAAAATCCACTCTTATTTTCATTCTTGCTAGAAACATAATTAAAAACAGTTTTAGAAGTTATAGCATCTTTGAGATTAGCAAGGGTGCCTGCATAATTTGAACATTTGTATACCTAACCCTGAGTTGTACCCCACATATTTAAAATAATTTTTTTTAATTCTCAAAAAAAAGAAATTGAGAAAATAATGTGTGTATATACTATATGGCCTATGCATATATAGTAAACCTTTATACATACACACAGACACACACACACACACACACACACACACACACACTATACATACATGTATAGCATAGAAAATATAAATTTAACATGAGACAGAATCAATCATTAAAAGCAAGGTTTGGTTCACATACTCATCACGATGGGATCTCTGGCTTTAAAAGGTAGGAATATATAGATTATAAAAAGTATGAGAAACTTTCATTCTAACATAGACAAGAGTGATTACCAATTGGTTAAAATAACCAAAGAGAGAAGTCCTAAAATACCACCATATATTAGAAATATATCTAACCAATCTCGATGCATTATCAGCAAGACATGTGAAGAAACCATGGGTCTAAGTTCTAAATCACGAGATCCATTCAGTTTGGTTGTTAAGTACAGAACTATGCCATCTGAATAGAATATCAAGATAGAAATCTCACAGGGAAATCAATGAAGGAAACAGCAATCAAGTTCTCCAATTAAATAGCAAGTAGAACAGACAATAGAATAGTTAAGAGACACAAAAAGCCATGTAATAACATGAAATAAATAAAAAAAACTTTTAAGCCCTTTAGAAGTATTCTGAGTCTGAACTAGTCTGTGAAGAAGACTAAGATGATGACAGTAGCATCCCTTGAGTGGGATAATCTGAGAAACAAAAACAGTCTCATTATTTTCATGGCTTCAAGAGAGTAGCAACATTCATCTTCTGTGGTTTAAATTATCTTTGCCATGGCAAGAAAAGAGTTGCATGGATAAACTGCCCTGGCAAAGTCAATTTTGACTAACAGAATCCAGTAATTCCAGACTGCAAAGACAGCAGGTAACAAATGTCACCTTACAAATCCAAACCTAAATTTGATAGTCATTGGTGAAACGGCCAGACCTCAGCTTCCTTTTAAGCCACACTCCCAAAACACTCTCTGTTAGGTGTTCTGCATGCTTCCCGGGATCAAATCAGAATGCTTATCCTGCTTGGCACTGGCATGGTGCTGAGACTGCTGTTTTGCGACTGCCATGTAGCTCCAAGTAATTGACAGTTGCTCTGCCAAAAATGCCACCTGACCTTGCTGCTCATTATTGATTGCTTTCTGTTGCAGCTGCCACCAGACAAGGGTTAGAAACTCACTCCAGACTGCTGCTCACAAAGCTTCTCCTGTTTCCAGCCCCCAATGAGCCCTCCCCGCAGTTTGATGACCTTACCATTCTACCTTCCACCACAATGGTCTCTCTTTTCTTTTCTTTTTTAATAATTCTTAATTTTAAAGATGTGGGATACAATTCAAGGTTAGATATACAAATGTTCATTATGCAAGTACTCTCGTTGATGAGAGACTACTGCAAATCCCCCCCGCCTCCCCTGGAATTTTCTCACTACTGCCAATCCCTTTTTTTTTAAAGCCATCTTATGAACAGGTTCTTGCTCACTGTTCTTTTTTCTTGCCTTTTAAAAAGGTTTACCTGATTAAATGAGGTCTGAGTAATCTTCCAGGTCCACAGATTAGAGAATTTATTATATCTGCAACATTTCTTTTGCCATATAACATAATATAATCAAGAGAGTAATAACTCATCTTATTCACAGGTCCAGCTTGCACTTAAAGAGAAAGAATTATACAAGACATGTGCATCAGGGAAAGATAATCCAGGACCATCTTAAAAGTTCCTGGCCATTGTCTTGATAAGCTATGGTCTGGCTATGTGCTCTTTGAGCTACGGCCAGGCCATGTTTTTCTAAGCTTTGGTCCCCTCTCCTACCTTGGGAAGGTGAATGAATCTCTTCTCTTTTTTCTCTTTCTCTAATTTACTTTCTAGTCATTGCTTTGTTAAACTCTGGTGTGTCAACATGACTCTTTGAGCTATGGCAGCCATGTTTCTTTGCTTTGGCCCCTTCCCCTCCCTTGGGGAGGTGAATCTCCTCTCTCTTCTCTCTCCCTAATTTACTTTCTAAATAAATCATATTTTCTAATCTAAAAAAAAAATACAAACAAAAACAAAAAGTTATCCTACCACAGGTGGATTGGTTAACTACTTTTGCTAACCATACATGCAACATTCAGCTCCCTTTCTAGTGCAGGTACATTTATTTCTTTGCTGGAAATAAGATCCTTTCTGCCTTTGCAGTTAAGCTGTGAATTGTATTACCCCACATGACTCCTCAACTAGACACAGTCATAAGCCATTAGCTATAAAGCTAAGTATAGTCCTGAGTCAACTCAGGATTCACTCCCTAACCATTTGGATTGACCCTGGCTTTCAGGGCACTTTGGATATATAAAAAATGGCTTTACTCAATCCTACTCCTGAGAACCTGAAGTTATTTTGGCATCAAGGTCAAGTATTTCAAACATTTTAGGATTTTCAATTTGACAGTGAAGAAAAGGCAAAGGACTTTTCCATCACCTTATTCAGGTTATAAGAATCTATATGACGCTTGGTGACTAAGAGTCAATTGGCACAAGGTTGATGGTCAGCAAAGAAATGTGCACCAGATTTGAGAAGTATGTCTTGAGATATGTCAAATGTGGGCTTTGTTTCATAGAGTTCATCGCAGGCTCTCTTGGAAGACTGTCTTAATGTAACCCTTATAAAATACAAACTATTGTATCTGTAAGTGGATCTGATCTCAAAGTTTCATCTAAATGAGGCCATTATAGGATTATGGAGAATCAATGCTTCTGCTAAAAAGTAATAATTGCCTTTACCAATATGCCGTCATGAGTAAAACAAAAATATTCTGAAATATAACAATCAATGCTTCTCTAGATAAAAGGCAAATCATATCTAAGCCCATAATAAAGGGGTAGGAGGTAGTCATTTGGATCTGAACAAGAATTCTGCATTGAAGATGATAAAAAGTATAGCTTATATACATTTCCTGCATTTCCTTTCATAAGATTCCTAAATTGTGTATAAGCAATATCTGAGTCTAAGTATAAAATTATTTAAATAAAAGCAAAATTAGCCTCACTGATACCTGATGTAGAACCTCACTTGTTCTTGTCATCAATAGCTGACATTCATCGAGTGACTCCCATGTGTGAGCCATGCATCAGATTTGATACACCCTACTTAGCATCCACTGCCTTAAATTAACTTCTATTTCTCTCTGTCCAAATTCATGCTATTATTATATTACTATTGTTAAAGCTCAAAGTTTTATATTTTCTGGAATCTCCTATCACCTCCAGTCACTATAAGCAAACCTGTTGGTAATTTTATTGTAATTCCCATCACACATTCCCATTCATTTTCATTCTTCTGGCACTCTTTTTTTTTTGTAGCTAAGGGGTATTATTGATAAACTCATATGTTTGTATTTTTACAAACCAGAAGTTAGTTAGCAAGGGGCCCACAGTGCAGATGAGACACAAAGGCAGGTCATCATTCCAAATGTTCTCTCTCCCCATATGGCTCCTTTTGTACACAGTGAGTGAGGAGCTGTGCCTGAAGGTCTTCTCACACTGATTACATTGATAGGGTCTCCCCACAGTGTACATTCTAACATGTACGATGAGATGTGAAGACTGACCAAAGGCTTGCCCACATGCTTGGCATGTGTAGGGCTTCTTGCCACTGTCAGTCCTTGCATGTTTCTTGAGGGAGGAGGGCTCGCTGAAGGCTCACCCACACTCCTGACTTGCATAGTGCTTCATTCCAGTGTGAGTCCGCATAAGACTTTTAAGGGTTGAGAGATGACTCAGGACCTAACCGCACTCATACGGTTTCTCCCCCACACTAGTAGTTTCTCCTCCGTGTGTATTCTCTTGTGCACATTCAGGTGGGTACTTGCCTGGAGGGGCTTGCCACATTGGTTGCATTCATATGGTTCTTCTCTGGTGTGAGTTTGTAGGTGTGTCTTCAGTGATGAGTGTTCCCTGAAGGCTTTCCCACACTGGTTGCATTCAAAGGGCTTCTCTCTAGCCGGGCTCGGTGGCTCAGCCTGTAATCCCGCGCCTTTGGGAGGCTGAGGTGAGTGGATTGCCTGAGCCTGAGAGTTCGAGACCCGCCTGGGCAGCGAGACCTCATCTCTACAATAAATCAAAAAATCAACCGGGCGTGGTAGCGCGTGCCTATAATTCTGGCTACTCGGAAGGCTGAGGCGGAAGGATCGCCGGAGCCCAGCAGGTCGAGGCTGCGGTGGCCAGGAGTGGCCACTGCACTCCAGTCTGGGCGACAGAGTGAGACTCCAACTCAAACAAAACAAAACAAAACAAAGGGCTTCTATCCAGGTTCCTAAGGGATTATGGCTGATTGAAGGCTTTTCCACAATCTTTACATTCATAGGGCTTCTCTCCTATGTGGTTTCTCTGGTGCAAGATCAGGTTAAAGTCGTCCCACACTGATTACATTCAAAGGGCTTCTCTCTGGTAGGTGTTTTCATGTCACCTCAGATTCAAAGAATATTTGAAGACTTGCCCACATTCTTCACATTCAAAGCATTTCTCTGTGGTAGGAGTCTTCCCATGCCTGATGAGGTCAGAGCTGTATCTGAAAGATTTCTCACATTCATTGCATGCATAGGTTTTATCTTCAATATGGATCTTCTCAGGCATAATTAGGTGAGCACTCTGGAAGAAGAAATTTCCACTCTCTTGACATTCATAAGGAGCCTATCCAACATGAATTCTCTAGTACTGAAAAACTGGTTGCATGCTGTTAAAAGGTTTCTCAAGTTCATCATCATCATAGAGTTTTTCTCCTGACTGAAGTTCCTCCTGGACAGGTGTCTGAGATGACTCCTCTCTCAGTGGTCCACAGCTCTCTCTTCTTTGCTCCAAATGAGACAATGTATGGGGTTTGCATAGTTGATCTTCTGCTTGAGGGAAAAGACACATGCTGTGGGAGGACTGTGCCCCACCATGAAACTGGGGCCGATAGTCTGAAGTCTTTAGGGGCTTCGCAGAGGCCAGGTTCCTGTAGTTTTCCAGTATCACATCTCTGTAAAGGCTTCTCTGAGTCCAGAAACACCTATTCTTCTGGAGTGAATACTACAGCTGGCCACATCTGTAAAGGTAACTGATTCCCATGAACAGGTGGTGGGCAATCCAGGAGCCATGGCTTCCTCCTCTATGCTGTTTTTCTGGAACCAGCTGTGGTCCTTGCACAGGCAGTGCACCTGTTCACTGGATGATGTGTCTTCCAAAATATCCTGAATGGAAGTCAACTCCTTGGGTTTAAGTTGAGATTCTCAGTCATGACACCAGTACCAGGGTTTGAGGTCTCAATAGGTCTTCTCCCTGCAGAGCAGCCAGAGACACTCGCACCGCAGAGAGCCGCACAGTCCGCATGGCCACTGCATGCCTGCAGCTGAGCCCTTCTGGTACTCTTAAGAACCATGTACCATAAGCCTGTATGACTGCATTGGCTTTCTAACACTGAACTGAATTTTCTGCCTAAAATTACTATTTTCAAATTTTCACATATACAGCTACTAGATTAATATTTCTAAATTTATAAAAATGGTTAATAATTTTTCATATTATATTTAGATGCCATTTGTCAGATTCTGTTCTAACTACTTTAAATGCATTTTGTAACATAAACATTGTGACAATCTATTTGAATTCTTTTTATTTCCATTTTTTAGAAATGGAAGAAACTTGATAAAATAAATATCAAGGAAGTTTACTAAGTACCTATACAACCATTCTGGCTTTTATTTTCAGTAGAGTATTCAATAAATTATATGAGATATTCAATACTCTATTATAATATAAGCTCCATCCTAGAGGATTTTGCTCAACTTTAATATAAGTATTCTAAATTTTGAGCAAGGCAGGCTAGGCTAAACTATGATGTTTGGTAGGTTAGGTAAATTAAATGCATTTTGCCTTATGATATTTTCAATTTATGATGGGTTTATCAGGATGCAACCTCATCATAAGTTGAGAAGCATCTAAAGTAGATGACTCTCACCACTGTGCTTTTCCTGGCATTTGTAATGCCACCATTCCATACCTATTCAAATGTTCAAGTGTGATTTATCTTTTAAGCTGACTTCAGGTGCTGCCCCTTCCATTAAGTCATCTTAGGCTACCCAGATTATGTCTCCCTCCCTTTAAAGTTCTTAAACATCTGTCTCATTTTTGCAGTTATAAGATGTCCTCTAATACAGTGGACATTTTGTTGTTTGACTTTATGAGGGGGGACCCAAAAAACCCTGGAATTTATTTATAAAAAATGTATATTTTATGCAGTCATAAAGAAGGATAAACATATGGACTTCACAGCAACTTGGATGAATTTAGAGTCTATCATACTCAGTGATCTATCACAGAAATCAAGAACAGAGTACCATATGTTCTCACTCATAAGAGGACATTGAACATTTGTCATAATACTATAAGAAGGGGATTGGCAGTAGTAGGAAACTTTCAGGGGAGAGGAGGTAGGATTGGCAGTTGAGGGAGGCTGCTGGGGAGGGAGGGGCACACCTCATCAACAAAGGTACCTGTATCATGAACATTTGTATACCTAACTCTGAATTGTACATCACCTCTTTTTTTAAAAGCGTGCATTTATTCTTTCATGTTTAAACTTCAGTCACCTTCAGAGTACCCTCCATTTGATGCAATACACCTATTGAGACACTTTTCCCACTGCTCAAAACAGTTTTTGAACTTATCAGTTTTGATGCCTTTTAGTGCTTCTGCCATTTTTTGTTTCACTTCTTCCATATTGGCAAAACATTTCCCTTTGAGGCAAAATGTTTCTCTTTTCATCCGGGGAAGCAAACAAAACAAGTCACTGGATTGCAGAATGGGATGAATAAGGAAAGTGGGGCACAGGGGTCATGTTTTTGGTCAAAAAACTACTGAATACTTAGCGTGGTGTGGGAAAGTGTGCTCATAAATCACTTATCATGAAATGGGCCGATCAATGGAAAGAATCTCCAGAAAAAGTCACTGAATACTGCCTTTTACAACAATGCTAGCTGGTACACAGATGTCAATGAGTTCTTAGAATACTTACTTTGCAAGGGAAGTCTATACTACAAGAGACCCACCCTCCAAAAGATAACTCTGTTTCTTGGGGGGATTTCCCCTCATATTGTATGACATGTGCCTTATGGAGAAAATATACATTACTTAAAGACATGTATTTTGCCTTATAGTCTCTTGGGTTCTTCATAGCATATAGGGTGGTATCTTTCATTAGTAAAGTGCTTTGCAGATAGTAGGCTCTAATTCAATGTAAACCATGGGCAAGCTCCTACTAAGAGAATGGCAAGGTGAATTTGCCTTTATATAAATTTAAATAAACATGTTTCCTGACAAGGTTTCCCTTTTATGGAATGATTTCTAATCAAATTATGGGATAAAGATACAATAATGACAGCAAAATGAAAATTTACATGTACCATGAGAGACAAGGTTAGTAGTAATTATATTTGGGGAAACAGTACACAAAACATGGGAACAAAAAGAAGAAATATGAGTAAGGAAACACAGGATATATACTTTAGGAGGAGTTAATAGGCTAGTCTGACAAAAATATTATATAGGAAATGAAAGAGTGGAAGTTAATGAAACAATATCTGAAGAAAAGCAGGAAACACCTTGAATGGCAGGCTATGATTTTTGGATTCTCTTTGAAATGCAGGGAGATCTGAGTACCAGCTCATAATGAACACAGCATCTTACCATACATGGTTACTGTTAGGATCAAACAAAAGATGTTTGTAAAATACTAGCATGGTCTCTGGAAAATAATTGATGTTCACCAAGGAGTACCTTGATATTGGTCATTGATCAGAGTTCTGCTTTACATAGATAAAGCTGCCAAGATTCCACAAGCTGAAGACAAAAAGGAGGAAATGGAGGCAAATTTCTAGTTAATGTATCTCTGAAAGGACAGAGAGGTGCTCAGGACATTCAAAGTCAATAAATATCTGGGGGTGCAATAAGAAAACTATGCAAGCTGGGCTCAGTGGCTCAGCCTGTAATCCCGCGCCTTTGGGAGGCTGAGGTGAGTGGACTGCCTGAGCCCACAGGTTCGAGACCCACCTGGGCAGCGAAACCTCATCTCTACAATAAATCAAAGAATCAGCCGGGCGTGGTAGGGCACACTTGTAGTTCCGGCTACTTGGAAGGCTGAGGCGGAAGGATCGCCGGAGCCCAGCAGGTCGAGGCTGCGGTAGCCGGGAGCAGCCACTGCACTCCAGTCTGGGTGACAGAGTGAGACTCCAACTCAAAAAAAAAAAAAAAAAAGAAAAAGAAAACTATGCATGCATACATCTGTCTTTTATAGAATGCCATGGACTTTCATGCTCCCTCAGAGAGAGGTTAAAATGATAGGAAAAAAAACAAAAACCATAATTTCTAAGTAGTCTCCTCTTTAAATTCACATTTTTTTCCTAAATTGAACAAAAACTTCTAAAGGTGGAAGATAATTCTGCTGGAAACACAGAAGACTATTGTCCTGCCCTTTCCAGCATCTCAGACATTTCATTTCCTCCACTGGAACAATTGTGTGTAAATTACCTTGGGCTAATCATGTCTACAAAGCTTGGGTTCCAAGAAAGAGACTAAGTGGAAATGAGCCATTTTTAGTCCTTCGGTCTTCTAATTTCCAGAGGCAGACACTTTATCAAATGCTTAAAGATGTGTTGATTGCTTTTTCTATTCATAGGGAATAGGCTTTTTGTAGCCACAATCATCTCAGTATGTTTTTCCATATTTTCACTCTTTTTTTTTCTTCATCTTAATTTCTGTAATTTTTTTCTAAATAATTATCTTGCTGTAGTTATTCTCCTGCTTTATTTCTATGACTTTGTTTTTCTAAATGATGTTTTCTTGAGCAATTGTCTTAAATAAATAATTATGTAAATAAAATATTTTTAAAAGTTCCAATATTTGAAGAAAATTAAACATATATGGAGCAAATTAAACTTTATTTTACTCAAAGAGCAAATTAAACTTTATTTTACTCAAAGAAAAACAAAGAACTAAAGCTTTTAAGCCTTCAACTCTTTGCTTGTTCGAGAAGTTTTTTTCCATTTGGTTTAAAGATTCCCAAGAGAGCACTTTTATGAAATACAGCTGAAAATGTGAAAAATAGCATATTCTCCAGGGTTTAAACTGTATGTTGAAGATTCCAAAAAGAAATATAAACTTTTCTCCTATTCCATCATATATATATATATATATATATATATATATATA
>NW_007159783.1:139113-179245 GCF_000164805.1 Carlito syrichta | reverse complement strand
CGCCTAGACTGGAGTGCAGTGGCCACTCCTGGCCACCACAGCCTCCACCTGCTGGGCTCTGGCGATCCTTCCGCCTCAGCCTTCCAAGTAGCTGGAACTACAGGCGCATGCTACCACGCCTGGCTAATTTTTTTTTTATTTATTGTAGAGATGAGGTCTTGCCTGCCCAGGCGGGTCTCGAACCTGCAGGCTCAGGCAATCCACTCACCTCAGCCTCCCAAAGGCGCGGGATTACAGGCCGAGCAACAGAGCCCGGCTCATATATATATTTTTTAAAGTAAACTTTGTTTTATAGCATAAATCATTATTTTAGATAAATATGAAGATACAATGAAGCAACAAAAATACATTTAGACAGAAGTAAATGATAATTGTAATTATTTCTGTTATACAACAGAAAAGAACAGAAAAGCTTTTATCTGTCTTCCCTATGCCTCACATTAAAGGAAAATATATCAGAACATCAGTAGTTATAGCTAAACTGGTTTGAAAACAGGTCAGTAGTTATGGTGAAATCTGGTCATGCACAGTAATCTCTAACAATAATGAGAAAAGGTTAATATGATAATCTCCCAGTGGCTACTTTTCTATCATATCATCAATAGACTCTGATAGAAGATTCTGTTTCCTCAAATGTATCCTGCTTGTTGCATTTATGTTTCTGAGACAGAACTAGTCAAGGTGATGTTGTTTTAGCATTTACCTTTTCTTCCGAAGATCTCTGACCCCTTCATGAATTTAAGGTCTTTTGAATAAACACAATGTTCTAGTCCTTACAGGTACTCTTCTACAAAAAGTGGTTGTCAACCCAATAAATTCTAGCTCTATACATCAAAAAGTTAACTTCTGAAACTTTTTAAATGATCTAAGACTCACTAATCAAAACTTAATGTGAAACTGCTTTGTTACATTTATATTGATTTTTAAATTTATTGTATTGATTCTATTACATTCTAGCCTTCACTTTCAGCGTTTCATCTGCAATGCCTACCATGCCACTTTCTACAATTTTATGGTCATTTTGTTTCTCCAACTCTATAATAGAACTTGAAATATGTGCCCATTGAAGAAACCATTATATACACATATGTACGTGCATGCACACATACATCTATAAATACAAGTTGAAGAAAAAGGTTCAGTTCCAAAGACACTAGGACTTTGTCCATCTATATTTTCACATTCCATTTAATTCACTTTTATTTTCCAGCATGTTTACTTATGTATAATTTTCATTTTTTTCTTTTTTGGCATGTCAACCCCTGTTCCTTTAAGTATGTTAGGTTTCTAGTGGGTTTGCACGATTAAAATAGTTTTGAGCTTAGATTATTACTGATAAACAAATATACATTTTCAGTTTTACAATATGTGTTTTTGTCAAGATGCCTCATTAGAATCAGCTCTGAGGAACATTTAATAGGGCAGAAGAATAAAAAAAAAATCTGAGTTTTAGGTATAAAATTTGAAACAGATCACTGTTCTTCACGTATGAGATAAACAAGTATTCTGTACCTACATTTTCTAACCTGGAAGATACAATACAATTTAAACATCCCTAATCCAAAAATTCAAAATGCAAAATAATACAAAATCTGAAACACTTTGATTACTGACATGACTCACAAGAGACAAATTTCACACATAAGTACTTAATACAAACTTTGTTTTCTGTACAAAATTATTTAAAATATTGTATAAAATTATCTTTAGGCTATGTGTACAAGGTGGTATGTATGAAACATAAATGAATTCTATATTTAGACTTGGGTCTTATCTCCAAGATATCTCATACATATGTGCAAATATTTCAAAATGTGAACAAAATCTGAAATCTGAAAGACTTCTGGTTCCAAGCATTTTGGATAAGGATTACTCAACCTGTACTAATACCCACATCATTGAGTTTATAAGGATTAATGGGATTACACCAAGTGAGTGACTTTCCAAGTCTAGGGGCTTCCTTGTCTTGGCTTCCCACTCTTAATTTTATTCAAATTTCAAAGATTTTCCCTAAAATACTTATTCATTTATATTAATTCAGTTGTCTGCTTGAGAGACTCCTCATAATAAATTTCAAAGCAGGGAGTTTATTTATTTTTGTTTCTCAGCAAGTGTTTTTTGTTTGGTTTTTTGTCGTCTGTGTTTATAGGAATACCTTTTAAACTGGCTATTGTAATAAAGGCAAGGAGTAGAGTAGCTAGGGGGTTCATTATCACTGAGACCCCTGGCTGAAGTCTCAGTGAACACCCTCAGTCCTCAGAGACTCACTCTCCAGCAGCTAAACACTTCTTGTCATACCAAGTGGCCTAGCTCCCACAGCTGTTCTCTGCTTAGCCATCAGCTTGCTTTGTGTTGGCTATTAAAGATCGATACCTTTCCTTTTTTAACATGATCTTTTTTTCGAAGTAAGATGCACCATCATTGTACCTTTCCTTCTGCTCTGAGGCAATTCAATAGAAAGTTGATATATAACACTCAGATTAAAGATTTCAACAACAAATTCCTCCCATCCAAAGAAAGGTCATAAAAATCAACATGCAAAATTGATAAGGAATCCTTCTGGGGTATAGTTTATACACTTTATGTACATATCTGAAGCCAAGGAATGTTTTTCTTTGTGTTTAAATTAAATTAATTTGTGTTTACTTTCTTCCAAGTTTTTTGTCATTATTGTTTTAAATAGGTAATATAATAACAGGCAATATTTTTAAGTGATCAATGCATATAAAAACTACTGAGAATTATCTTTTTATATTGGGTAATGAATAAGGCCAATATGTTATATGAAAACTGAAATTCCAGATATTATACACTCAAGTTTCCAGATATTATACATTCAATCAAGCTAAACATTTCTTCATAATATTAGGTATTTGCAGATTAAGGAATTGTCCTGATAACAGAGAGCGCTAAATAAAAGGTAACAAGAAAGGAAAGATACAGCTGAGAATCTGCAGTATATTGAAAGTATCTTAGTTAGATCATAGTTAAAGGGTAAATGGAGAAAGGAACTAATTTTTAATAAAACATGTATTCTTTAAGAATTGCAAGTTCATTTACAAACCATATGTGAATTAATATCTAAAGTATGTAAGGAGCTTACACAAGTCAATAGAAAAACAAAAAACAATCCTATTTTTAAAAGACCAAAAGACATGACTATATACTCTTCCAAAGAAGATATACAAATGGCCAACAGGTATATAAAAAGGCATTCAACATCACTAATTATCAGGGAAATGCAAATCAAAACAACAATTAGAAGTCACTTCACATTTGTTAGAATGGTTAGAGTCTATCATACTCAGTGATCTGTTACAGAAACAAAGAACAGAGTACCATATGTTCTCATTTGTAAGTGGATCCCAAACATTTATTATAATACCACAAGAAAGGGATTGGCAGTAGCAGGACACTGCCAGGGAAGCAGGGTAGAGAAGGCACATAACGTCAATAAGCGTACCTGATTCCAAACCAGGTGAAGTGAGGATCAGTAAGAGACCTATATGATGACCACTTATGTACCTAATCCTTAAGTGAACCCATATCTTTAAGATTAAAAAAAATTGAAACACAAGAGATAAAAAGTTTTGTTAGTAGTAAAACTACTACACAATACAGCAATCCCACTTCTGGGTATATATCTAAAGGAAATGAAATCAGTGTCTTGAAGAGATATCTGCACTCCCATGTACATTGCAGCATTATTCACAACAGCCAAGATGCAGAAACAACCTGTGTCTATTTATGGACGCAATAGATAAAGAAACTGTGATTCTCTCTCTCTCTCTCTCTCTCTCTCTCTCTCTCTCTCTCTCTCTGGAGTATTCAGTCATAAAATAAAAAGAAAATCTTTCCATTTGCAACAGCATGGATAAACCTGGATGACATTAGGCTAAGTATAAAAGGTCAGGCAGAGAAAAACAAATACTGTATGATTTCATTTACATGTGGAATCAGAAGAAGTCAAACTCAAAGAAGCCGAGAGTAGAAGGGTGATTGCCAGGGACTGTAGGAAAAGAAATTTTGATCAAATGGTACAAACGTTCAGTTGTAAGAGGAATTTAATGTATATGACCAGTGGTGATAAATGTGCTAATTAGAGTTATCCTTCAGTACACATAGGAGATTGGTTCCAGAGTCTCCAATGCCCTCCTCTCATGTATACCAAAATCTGTACATACTCTGGTCCTACAGTCTGCCCTATGGAATGTGCATATAATAGTAGCTTTTGCACTTTGCAAATATTATATTTTCTATCTGTGTTTGGTTTAAAAAATACACATATAAATGAAACTGTGTGTTCAAACTTCTGCTGTTCAAGGGCCAACTGCCATTTACTTGTGCTAAAAATAACACAATATATACATATGTCAAATCATCACATTGCACACCTGGAGTATTTTCAATCTTTGATAATCAAGCTATGTATTTATTTATTTATTTATTTAGTATTGAGGTCTCACTCTATACCCAGGCTGGAGTGCAGTGGTATGCTCATGGCTTACCACTGCCTCAATCTCCTGGGCTCAGTCTCCCAAGTAGCTGGGACTACAGATATCTGCCACCAGGCCTAGTTAATTTTTTTATTTTTATTTTGTAGAGACAAGGTCTTGCTATGTTGCCCAGGCTAGTCTCAAACTCCTGGACTCAAGCAATCCATCTTCCTTGGTCTCCCAAAGTGCTGGAATTACAGGTGTGAGCCACCATGTCCAATGACAATAGAATCTTTTAAAATGTAAATATTTAAAATTATAAGTGTACAATTTCAGATAAACTTCAAGTTTAAACAACTGAGTAATGCATGCACATTTTACTATCATACATATTTGTTAGGTATGCAGCATGAATTTAGAGTCTAAATGTCATTTATAATTTATTCAACTTTAGACATATTACTTCACTTCTGAGCTCTAGTTTCTTACCCTAAAAGAGGAATACTATCATCTACTTTATAGGACTGGTGAAGAGATTAAGATAATAAAAGTAAAGGACCTACTTCTGTGACTAGAATATAGCAAGCTTTCAATAAATATATGTATATAAAAATATACATGATCATCATCAGCACTATTATCCTTCTTTGTATTTTTAGATCTTCACCACATTCTCCAAAGATTCTTCAAAAAATTAGGACTGTGAAGGTTTATATTTTTAAATCTTTACCACATTCTCCAAAGATTCTCCAAAAATTAGGACTGTGAAGGTATAAAGCAACCATAAAGTTATGGAATATCACTTCTGAGATTAGTTTCTAAAAAGTCCAGGCTTCCATCTTGGACTGATTCCTAGATTCCTGACCCTCAAAAACTGTGTGAAGTGGCCGGGCTCGGTGGCTCAGCCTGTAATCCCAGAACTTTGGGAGGCTGAGGTGAGTGAATTGCCCGAGCCCATGAGTTTGAGACCCACCTGGGCAACTTGGCAAGACCTTATCTCTACAATAAATCAAAAATTAGCTGGGCATGATAGTGCACACTGTTGTTCCAGCTCCTTGGAAGACTGTGGCGGAAGGATCACTGGAGCCCAGCAGGTGGGGGCTGCAGTGGCTTGTGGGAGTGTGCCACTGCACTCCAGTCTGGGCGATAGAGTGAGACTACAACTCAAAAAAAAAACCAAAAAAAAAACAGAAACAGATAATTAGTACACACTTTTATCGATGACAAAAAAAAAATCTGATCAAAAGAAATGATGATGGAATCAGACCAGAAAACAGAAATCTGGAGTCCTTTCAGGCTCAGTTAATTCAACATGGAGCACAAGCTTTCCATCTTGTACCAGTTGCTCGACCTCCTCTTCCAATAAACTCTAATAACATTCATCTTCATTCTACTTACCTCTGGGGTGATTCCAGTGGACAAAATGTAAGTATTGCCAACATCTGTGTTTAAATTTAATTTTCAGTGAAAATACTTAATCCACTTTAAAGTATTTCTTAAATGTGACAACTATCATATCTCCTTATGTGCAGCACTGTTTTCTTTCCATGTAACAGTAGTTAAATTGAGAGACCTTTGAATGCTAAAAAAAAGTACTTTGTACCCGAAATCATCTATCAGCTTGGAAAAAAGAGATTTGGCAACTTCTTCCAAGTGGATCATTCTTCAAGTAATAAAGCAATGACACATTTTGCAATACCAAGACATTATGTTACTCTCATTTTCTCTGCACCTTTTTCTCCCTCCCTCTCTTTCTCTTTCTCTCTTCAGTCAGACAGTTGGGAGAACAGTGCTTCCTAATTAGACAATAATCAAGTGCTGTCACTAATAATGCATCAGAAATCCCTCAACTACTAAGGAAAAGAAGCTTTCTGTGGATGAGAGTGGAGAATGAAGTTAAAACATTATATTTTTTTCTCTTTTTGAGTGAACTTCTAAATAAATACATGAAGAATGTAACAAAATTTATTTGGTCATGTTTTTGGAAGAGAGATGAGTAAAGAAAACGCTCCACAAGAAAACTCACAATAATTATATACACCTGGCTTTAGAAACAATCCTGCTTAGATCTACTTAGAATGTAAGAGGAGAGGAATTAAACATTGAATATCTTTCACATGGAGGATAATCCACTTATCCTCTGTTGAATCTGTCATTCTAACAAATTATGTTATTCAAATTCCTTATTTTAAGTTTAATTTTGTTATATTTTGATGATTAAAATAATTGCTTAATGCAAGTTAAGGAAAAATTTTCTAAAAAAAACACTTATCATGGCTACCCAGATTTTTACAATAATTACATGGTAATGTTTTGTTGTGATTTTGTTGTTATGGTTTCTATCAACAGTGCTTGATAAGAAATATGTATGATAAAATTCAGATCTCATGAGATAATTTCAATTCTGAGAAGCACTTATATACTTTTGGAGGAATACATATTTCACAATAGAGGCCTGACTACTTAAAATAAAGATAGCATTTCATACAACTGCCAGAACCTAAAAAAATTAGAATGAAGTCCTTGCTTTCTTGATTTTTAAAATAATATTATCCAACATTCTGTGTGTTATTCTTCTTGCTTTTACATCTTAATTTGGTAAATTAGTCCCTTGTCCTCTTCAGTAAAAAATATGTGTGTGTGTGTGTGTGTGTGTGTGTGTGTGTATACACTATCTACACTGTGTCGTGTGTGTGTGTGTGTATATATACACTATCTACACATATATATTCCCATATCTTCAATTATATGCAAGAAATTGGGTAAACTGAGTTGAGAAACGAGATTAAGACTCTAGTCTTCACTTTGCTATTTTCCCTAGACTGTGGTCACATTACCTCATTTTCCTGGGAGTCACTTTATTCAGCTACCAAATTAAGTTTTGTGCCAGTTTTTGTTCAACTACAATATTTTATAAGTCTCACATCTGAGACTTCCATCGCAGACTTCCAGTTCTCACATATCCTGAGTTGCAAACGTTCCTGTATTCCTCTGTAGGTGTACATTTTCCTACTTGCTGATGTCTCAAACTCAAATTTGTTTAAACCAATGAATCAACTGCTATCTAGATCACCATTATCTGCTTTTCTGGATCAGGATATTATAACTCTCCATCTTCCAGACTTGGAAATCCAAAATTATTGACTCTTCTCTTTATCTTCAACATCAAATCAGTCGAAAAATTCATTTGAGTTTTTCTTGTCTCTGTAGTCCATTACCTTTACATTTCCATTTCCACCATACTTTGTCTGATCATTACTGCTACTCACTGAGATAACTGATAAGGTTCCAATTTAGTAATGTAGTGTCCCGGCCTACAGCCTCCCCACCATCCAGTGAAAGCTTGGAAATACCACAAGAATGCAGGGCAATGCCATTCTTACCTAAGCCCTATAATATATGGAACAATATCTCAAAATTGGAGAGATCATCAATTAATCCAGACTTTTGACTATCTCATAATTAGTTAAAATTATATTTATATTGAAATTATACTTAAACTAAGAGTCATAAAATAATGTGGAGCAAATCTTTTCCCACCTTATGAATCATGAATCATTCCAATAAAAATGTATTGAGCACACTATATACTAGATATGTTAAGATAACAGATTAATATTTTCTGTTTTCAAGAGTCTACTGCTTGGTAGAGGAGATAGAAATGGACACAAAGATAAATCACAATATGAAAAATAAAATTCTGCATTGGAAGAGAAATATACATTATGCCTGGCAATTAGCTTTCCCACATACATCTACCAAGGAAGAACATCTTAAATGCAAACAGAGCTGAGCTGTTACCCTGTATTCATCTTGTTACTTTGTTGTAAGAATTTAGTGAGACATATTAATTCTAAAATGTCCAAGAAATACATAGCAATACTGGAATGCAATTATAGACACTATAATATTATAACCTTGAAAGCATAATTTGAGCTTTATTTTTAAATAAATTACATTATTTAAAACATTTAATTTCAATAATAAAAATGATGTATTGAAATCATTATTATACAATCAGACTATGTATGGAGATGACAGATAAAAATAACTTTTTGAGTAAAAAAACAAGTCCTATGTAGATATTTGTATCTATAACTGTCTACTATTATATCTTAATACCATTTGGGGAGTATTAAATGTAAAAAATTATTTGAGCATAGTATTAAATACATTATAATTCTAGATAAATGACATATTTCTTGTACATGTCTAGGTTAGCACTTCATAATTGCAAGGAAACCACAAGAATTTCAAGACAACTCATTATTAAAATAATTTTCTCATTATGTCCTTGTAATGTTTCTACTAATACAGGTAATATATTCATTTTTTTATTACAAAGTTCATTCAGACTAGGAGCAAGATTGAGAGAGGAGGAGAGACAGAGACAGAGAGATCCCTAATAGATATCTGGATACCTAGATTTGTATCATAGGTAAAAACTGACTCCCCGGATGCACAAAATTTAACACATTCCAGAATCATACATATAAAGGAATTTTGTTAATTAAGTGGTGATTCTAGACCTATCAGACAAGGCCAATCAGACAAAACACTACTCCACATTTATGAGTAGTATCAAACTACCTTTGATAGAAATCTAGTAAGCCCCAATTATGTGAAAGTATACCCACTAACAAAACAATAATTTTTTCAAGTTTTATGGCCTCAATTATAACTAAATATCTATTGGTTTACTTTAATAAGGTAGAAATCACAAAATATCAAAAGAAATGTAAGGAAAAACAAAATCTAAGTGTTCTCTAGTTGAAAAATGAAATCAATCCAATAAGTATTTGAATAAAGTACATCTGAAACTGCTCACTAATCAGTCAACAAGTTAGTATGTTGAGCCTAACTTGAGCCTATTAGAGACTCTTGCCAAAATCATAATGTATTTAAGAAAATACATTTGCTCAGACAGGTGATTATTTAAAAGAATTAATATAGCATTCATTTGTTACCATTAAAACTCAAAAAGTCATGTAAAAAC
This sequence comes from Carlito syrichta, assembly GCF_000164805.1. Classification (NCBI taxonomy): domain Eukaryota; kingdom Metazoa; phylum Chordata; class Mammalia; order Primates; family Tarsiidae; genus Carlito; species Carlito syrichta. The sequence continues at coordinate 169,813 of NW_007159783.1, read as the reverse complement.
AGATATCACCAAAGTAAGCAATAAACAGTATCACGACCTTTGCTGGAATAAAAGCCTGTCTTTAATATTATTATTATTATTATTATTATAAATATGTGGGGTACAAACCAGGGTTATGTATACAAACGTTGATTATGCAGGCATCCTTGTTGTTGAGATGTGCCTCTCCCTCCCCTAGCAGTTTCCCTCAACTGCCAATCCCACTCCTCTCTCCCCTGACAGTTTCCCACTACTGCCAATCCCTTTTTTATAGTATCATAATTGTTCAAGTTCTGCTTATGAGTGAGAACATATGGTACTCTGTTAAAAGTCAGTCTTTTTAAGGGCTAAATTTTATGTCTTATGACAACTTTTAACTTAACAGATTTGAGTGAAGAGCTGATTAGGCTACAATGTAGTTGGTCCATTTTTGAGGGCCTCAATGACAATCTTGCCTCAATTCTAACAGGTCCCACCTGGATGAGTGTTCTTTTGTTTTACATTTTTACCCAAAAGAAGCCTGAAATCTAAACTGTGTTCCACACATTTTTACTATTGACGTAAGATGACTGCAGAAAAGATAGTAAACAGCAAAAATCTATGAGTTCTAAAATATGACAAATGCTGTTTCTGTTCAAAGTAAATTAAATGACACCAATGACTGACAGAATCCAAGCAGTATATTACTTTGAAATAATCCTTAGGTTTTTAATGCATTTTTAAACCAGACACATCAAAACAGTAAGTAATAGTGATGTTCTCTGTGTAATGCCAAGTTAAAATTTGGGGAAATTATTTATTATTATTGTGTGAATGAAATGATTTGCATAAACATATATACCACCACTTAATATAATTAGGACATTTTAAATAATTATAAATGTTATCACAAAAAACCTAATTATTTTAAGTCTTCTATATAAACACATGCAATATAACAAAAAAAACCCTCTAATCTTTCTAATTCTTTGTATACAGTATTTGTGTGTGAAAATGCAAAGCTTCAAAAACTCCTAATATTCTTTCTTTAGCCTAAAATATGATTATATTCTGCATACAGGAATTCACTTTATAGAAAATAGTACATAGAGTATAACAAAGAAGTAGCATTTGCTATCACATTAAATAATTCTGCTACCTTTTAATTGTTGTCAGGTCTATTGGTCCCTACTGGTCTATTGATATCATTTCTCTTTTCCAGCCTGAGTTACTGAAACAGGCCATGGCAAGTAAAAGCATAGACTGGTTCTCGGTTGTTAATAATAGGATTCAATTCCAAATGGTCATCATACATTTATAAATGCTCCCTAACTTTTGTGTTCTAATCTACCACCTCCTCCACTGGTCTCATCACTGACTGCTTGATGTTGTTGTTATTGTTAGATTTTTTTAAAAGGTGGTTTCACTATTAAAGAAAAATAGTGTAGAAGATGAACACAGCTTCTGTCAGACTATATGCCAAGTTTTAAAAATAGAAATCATTGATAACTGTAACTACAAATAAAACACTTAAAAAATGAATGCATTCTTTTAGTAATAAAGGTAATCAGGTCTAGATGAGGTTTCAATCAAATGAGATGCACAGTTATTTGTTAATGCCAGAAGTTCTTACTGTTGTGTCCTGATTTGAGTAGATTCCAGCTCTTGTAGAATCTAATCACACCTGAATTAATCTGTTTCACAAATGGATTATTGCTTTCCATAGAAAGTCAACTAAGTAAATATCTAACAATAAGATATATTTCATGGAGGGTAATGAGTCATGAGATCCATCAAAGAGAAATATTCACGTTGGAACACATAAGTCTAAAAATGCAAGAGCCAAATAATCTCAGCAACTGATGAGGAAGAGCAGGAAAGAAAAGCATTCAGAGGTCAATTCAAGGTTGGTGATTGCATTTTAAAGCAGTGCTTGCACAGCCATTTCTAGCACTCAGAGTATAGGAAAAAGCTCTGCCCTGCCCTGTGAGCTCTTGAGTCTCTCAGATGTCTCCTAATAATGGCTATGACGAGAAATAAATCATTAATTTCTTAAATATAACCAGATAAATGGAAACCGTACCTATCATTTGTCATCCTATAATCAGCAAACATACATTATTAAAACATCAAAATGATGACATTTAGCTAAGTGATTGCTAGATACCAAAAGCACTCAAGTCTTACTTTCAAGAAGCTATTTTCAAATAGAATTTGAGTCTGGTAGCTCTGAGCCAGCTCTTATTTATTCCCAAAATAGACGAAGTCAACTTTTACTGCCCTATTTTTTTGAAGAGAAATTGTGAAGATGCACCCAGAAGAAAAGTATACTTTATGACACATGGAAGTGTTCTTTTCTTTACAGTTTGTGTAGAATGATCCTATCTGGTCAAATAACTGGCATTTAAAATATATTCCATATATTGCTAGCATTAATTGTTAATACAAACTTATTTGGCTGAATTTTATGTTTCTAAATTAGCACCAGCAAAGTAAAGATAAGCTTACAAATATAGCTAATTTAAACTAAATCAATATTGGTTTAATACACACACACACACACACACACACACACAGAGGCAGTGCTTAGAGAAAGTAAGTTATTGAAAGATTCTCATCAGCATTCTCTAAATCCAAGCCAGATATAGAAGGTTAATATACAAATATGAAGTGAATACTATTCCAATATCATTATTTTGTATTACATTCTGACATAATGTTGCTAATGGAGCCATATATATTAAAGGATGTCATTAAAATTGAAGTTCATTAAAAATTGATTTCTGTATTTCAATGTAAAGACATCATAAGAATAACAATACATGCAATAGCAATATATTAAATACAATTGTTAGCCACTCGACCCATGCCAACTTAAAACCAATATAAAAACTGCAGTATGGCCTATAAAAATCAGCCAGAAATTATTTTTATTCTTATTTCTAAACCGGGTCAACTGAAATAAAAATAGGAGTGGTGATGAATAATCAACTCTCATCTTGCCTTCCTGTTATTTAGGGGGCAGAAATAACTGCTAGAACCATTAAAGAGGAAAGAGGGAAGAAAAAACACTTCCTCTTTCAGTATTCCCTTCCGATTTTCAGTTTCAACATTTTTTCTAAATGTAATCTTGCTTGAATATAAAATATTTGATATCTGTAAGCCTCAAACTTAGAAATTCCCTCTAAGGTCTATTTTTTGTTGTTGTTGATGGTGGTAGCTGTGACTATTTCTCAGTAGGTATATAATATACTGTTCTGCACACATTCCGGCTTAGTAAAATTATATGATTAAGAGAGGACTGTGTTTATATTTATCGAATAAAGCAATGCACATTTTGTCCTCAAAATATGTTGATACACAGATGAATTCAAAACTGTCTGTCATAAAGGCTAACTTTAAAGTTCATTTTCCTATGTTATTTGAATGTACTCCCTAATGTTGGAAACCCTAGCTTCCTACTCAGTTCATTATTCTTCTTACATTTGTCATTATATCATTAATAAAATGTTAGTTAACATATATTTAAATGTTTTCCTGAATATTTCCTTAGAAATGCATCCTAATTTAAAATATTGAATAATAATAGGTTCCCTCTTATTTATGAGGATATGTTCTAAGACACCTAGTGGATGCCTGAAACTACAGATAGTATCGAATCCTTTTATATATGCTTTTTTCTATACATACATATCTATGATAAAGTTTAATTTATAAATTAGTCAGAGTTAAAGGTAAACTATAATAACTATAATAAAACAAAAATTGTAACAATACACTGTAATAGAAGTTGTGTGAATGTGGTCTCAAAATAACTAATTGTACTGTATTCACCTATTTGCAGACTATGGTTGATCTTGGGTAACTGAAACATGGAAAGTGAAACCCCAGATAGAGGGGAACTACTGTATTTTTAGTATTTTGATTTCTGCTTCAAGACTTAAAAGGATAATTTGACAAAAGAGGAAGACATGCTAAATTTCTAAAATTTTGCATTATTTTATTTAAACAAAAACCACACACACACACACACACACACATCCATATGCAAATAAACTTTGAACTGAATGCCCAGGATCCACAAGATATCAATGCTTCCAAATTACTCTGAAGGACAAACACAAATGTTATTGTAGAAAATTAATGTACACGTATTCCACACAGAAATTTAACAATGTATTTGACAATGTATAAATGGACCCAATGGCCAAATGAGTTACAATAGTCTACATGGTAGACTCTAAACAGCCTCAGCATCATTTCACCATAGTGCCAAGATCATCTTATAGAAAATGGAAAATAGCCCCAGACTATATTTAAAGATTTGAAAATGAGAAAAACAAAAAGTCTGAAAAATTTAAACTTGATGATGAAGCTTACATATTATACACAATTCTTGCTAAATAGATACAAATGTATATTTTAAACTATATATTTTAAAACTAAAGTTAACTTAGATTACTATTTTCCTGAGATATTGTGTCAATTCTATAATCGGAGGAATCTAGAGCTATGAAGATATTTGAGACAGCCATAGTTTGGTTAAAATATTAGTTTTTTATTTCATTTATTATTTCCTAAAACCTATGCTAAATATAATTAATCTAGTCTTTACATTGTATAATTACTTCTATAAACTAGATTTTAAACTTCTATGAAAAGCCAAATGTTATTTTTGATAACATATAATACCTAGAACTGTTCCCATGAAATATTTGCTCATTGTAAATGAATAAAAAGTAAATCTTAGCAAAATGACTGCCAAAATTATTAGTTATACATTTTGTCATTAAATAAAAACAAGAAATTGCAACTTTTGTCTATATATGGAAAAGACTAAAGGGATTAGACAAAATGATACTGATTGTTTTAGGGAAGTAATTTCTAAAAAGTTTTTCCCATCTATCTTATATATTTTCTATTTATAGATAGATATGCACACACACACATATATAAACACACACATACATAAGTAATCAACAATGAAACAATGTCTGTATAAAGGTCAAACAATGTTTGTATAAAATATGCAATACAAAATAACAGCACTTTAATAACAATGATAAAGCACTTTATTTTTAAATTACCATAATATTTATATATTTTATAAAAGTTTCATAGTTAGAACATGCATAAAAATTTATTTTTATGTTAAAGGAAAAGCTAGTGAATAACCCTAGATGAGAAGTCACAGTAATATAAAGAATTTAATTTCAAAAAATTAATTAATAGATTTAAGTCAGCTATAACAAGAAATCCCACATATTGAAACTTGGAAAAAAATATATCTGAAAAAACAAGCATAACAAATAGTTATAAAAAATTTTCAAAGGAAGAATTATGTGGGGAGGCTGGTCCTTTGAGCTATAGAGTATATAAAACTAATTTATTTAGACACTGTTGTGAAGAAGAGTCAAACTCACCAAAAGAACAGAATATCTGGAAACAATGTCAAAAAAACTGATGCATTTTGTATATGATAAAAGATTCTCATAAATCAGCAGAGAAGAAAATTGCTGTTTAATAATGAACATTGATACAATCAACTATTTCTAAAAATATTACTTTATAACTTTATCTTACATCCTACATACAAAATAAGTTCTAGATGATTAATGTGGTCAATGTCAAAAATGTTAAAAATAAAAACTAAGGTTTATTGAGAAATATGCTTTTACCTTTTAGGTTAAAAGTAAATTGGAAGCCGGGCTTGGTGGCTCAGCCTGTAATCCCGCGCCTTTGGGAGGCTGAGGTGAGTGGATTGCCTGAGCCCGCGGGTTCGAGCCTGGGCAGCAAGACCTCATCTCTACAATAAATCAAAAATCAGCTGGGCGTGTTAGCGCATGCCTGTAATTCCAGCTACTTGGAAAGGTGAGACGGAAGGATTGCTGGAGCCCAGCAGGTCGAAGCTGCGGTGGTCGGGAGCGGCCACTGCACTTCAGTCTGGGCGACAGAGTGAGACTCCAACTCAAAAAAAAAGTAACTTGGAGAAGTTTAAGTAAATTATGCTACAACAAAAATGATAACACGTATGTAATCACTAAAATGCTTAAACACTTTGTAAACATAAAAAATAACTATGTGTTTTAAAAGCGACCTACAAAATTGAAGGCGATTTCAACTTTATTAAACAATTTGCGGAGAAAGCAGGCTGAACAATAAAAATATTATCTATAGATAGGAAATTTTCACTTTTGTATTTTTGAAGGTTTCTTTTTATATTAGGCAAAACATCAAATATAAGTTGAAGTATTCTATATGGTATTATATAGTATATCCAAATTAATTTAGACAATCTGTCTTCCCTCTCCCTTTGTTAACCTTTACTTCTGGGTGCTCCCTGATTACTCCCAAGTTGATATGGAAACACTTCATAGTTTCATGGATAAATTATAATCACCTTTGTAACAGCTGGATCCCACATTTTGAGCATATGGAATATGAGTCCATCTGTTTCCCATAAGAAAATAAGTTTTTAAAATGATAAAAAGTGTGTGCCCTAAGTCTACATGTAGAGAAATGGAAATTCGGATCTCTGTCATGATTTTCAACAGTACTAGTGATGACTCTACCTCCTTACACATATTCCCAGCTATTGGAACAGATTTTTAAAATTCCTCCACTAGTGATATATTTCTTTCATAAAAACCACTCTCCTTTAAACAACAACAAAAAATGATATTTAGAAAGAGTTAATACATTTAAGTTTCATTTGTAAGAATAAGAATAGGGTGAACACAATTTTTAAAACTCTTCTTAAGAACAAGTCATGAAAAGGAGTAGGTAGGGTAGGGTTAATAAGATGACATCTTCTGTGTGGGAAAATAGAGTTGCTCTGTTCTGAGAAAAGATGGGAGACTAGAAGAAGAGGTGAGAATAATGAAGAGGATCTCTTACATATGTGCATATTTGTGAACTACAGATCCTGATAACACATAATACCTGACTGTCTACCAATGAAAGGAATTCATACATGAAGCTGTTCTTAATTTTGTGTAATGATATAAGGATGGATTTCATAAGCTATGCACTTATGACTTTGGAATTTGACTTAAGGGTAGTGTGCAAGCACTCTAGAATAAAACTAGAATAACTATAAATTAATATTTTGAAATGACTGCTGCCGGACTTCAGGGCCCAGAAAACCTTTGAATCCCTGAAGCAGAAGACTAGACGAAGCAATTCAAAAACAAATGAATTAATTCCTTAAAACTCACATCATGTTTCATTCTGCCAATATTATGGTTAAGGCATGTTGGTATTCAATATTAAATAATTAATGGCTAGCTTCTATAAACAGCTAGCTTTTATAGCCATCCAGAATCAAACTGTATTTTTCAAAATAATAAATGTTATTATGTTGTTAACTATGGTAAAAAATACTTCTGTTAAATTAAATACTTCTGTTAAATTAAATATACCCTATAAGTTGTAGTTATATTTGGTTTCATTCTCATCTCTAGAATATTCTCTCTCTCTAATACACACACTTTATAAAAAGAGATTTTAAAAGATTTACACATATCTTCCTCTTGTATTTGTGCATATTAGCACATTTTCAATTAATACCAGTAACAAAGTCTTTACTGGTTTCAACTCCACCTGTAATTCCACATGGGCTGACAACTCAAAGATATAACTAGCAAACCCACACTTGCAAAGCATACTAAGATAGGATATGAGAGACCAAAATAGAAACACTTATTTGAATATGATTCATCATCATTTCTTTATAATATACATGTGAAACAAAATCATATCTGGAATAATTTGGCCCAAGAAGAGGAAAGACAATCAACTTATCTTCCTTGCATGTTTTACATGGTTGCTCCAAAGATACACACTAATACTGAGGCATCACCCAGCTTAATGGTACATTAGCTAAGCTGCCACATGACTCTTTATAGTCCTGCAACAGGCCCAGACACCTGGGCCATTTTAGGAGAAAAGCAACTTTGGAAAGACATGTGATTTGTAATTTTAGCTGACTTCTGATCTAAAAGCATTTACCTAGTATCTACTATGTATCAAATGTTGTGCTAAGATCATTAATTGCTGTTACCACATTATTGAGAAACTACTGTAAAGTTAGTATCATAGATGAGAAAACTGAGGCACATGGAGGTTAAGTATGTGGCCCAATGTCACACACATGGTAAAAACCAGTCAGGTTTCACAACCAAACAATCTGCTACCACACATTCTTACAACAAAATGAGCTAAGTGGTGCAGCATGTCTGCTCTCCCTTATTTCAATGATTTTGTGTTTATATGTTATTCCACCAAGAAGAGCTTGGTAAATGCTTGTTGGATGAGCTCCCATTTACAGTAGTGCTATCATGTTTTGGGGTATAATAATTGAAGAATTCAGTTTCTTTAAAAAGAAATAAACTAACTAAAGGAGAGCCAATCTTTTCATTAAACTGAGAACATTTTTTTAAAACTCCATATTATTTCAAATTTATTTTATATTATATGCTAATGTAAATCATAAATAAATAATTATGTGTATATTTTTTCAGCCCTGTGGACCAGACAAAATTTCAGTCAAGTGGTATTAATATTATAATGAATTTTGACGTAAATACATCTGCCAAACGTGACTTGATAGACAAACCATTTAGACAGTAAAACAACATGATTTCAAATAATAATGGAATAATCAGTGTCAAGACACACTAAACCTGACAATTAATACCTGAACACTGACAATTTCTCTATATATTAAACAAAGGGAGTAAAAAACCTCCAAATGACAATGGAAGCCATGCCAAATTGGAAAAAAAAAATCAAGACATTTCCTAAGATAGAGGCCTATTTTACTACCTATTTTTTATTTAAATGGCAAAAGACTAGTTTTCTTATGATTACTCAGGAGAATGATGATCAGAAACACAGAATTAATCTGGCCTAAAGAACATATTTCAGAATATTTGGGATCCTAGCACAGCCTTGACAAAAGGAATTTGACATTGTGCATCAACAGACATATTTTCAAATACTTTGATTCAATAATTCTGCATGTAGAAATTTATCCTTAGGAAATCAACAGAGATACTTAACAGTTACATGCTCAAGGCTGTTCATCAAAATGCTGCCTATAGTAATTTGCCAAAGACACAAAGGCCCTACAGATACACAGACAGGGTTAAATAAAACATGTGCCACCTATAAAATCAATTATTGGCTGGGCACGATAGCTCAAGCCTGTAATCCCAGCACTTTGGGAAGCCGAGGTGAGAGGATTGCCTGAGCCCATTGGTTTGAGACCAGTCTGGGCAACATGGTGAGATCTCATCTCTACAGTAAATCAAAAAATTATCTGGGCATGGTAGTGCATGCCTATAGTTTTGGTTACTTGGTAGGCTGAGGTGGAATGATCGTCAGAGTCCAGCAGGTCGACGCTGGGGTGGCTGTAAGCGTGCCACTGCACTCCAGAAAAGTGGAGTGAGACGCCAACTCAAAAAAAAAAAAAAACTGTTTAAAATCATGTTCCTAAAGAGTATTTGGTAGCCTTGAAAAATTACATATACGTGGTACCGATATATAAAAGGATAGTTTATATGTAGGTTTTAATAATGGGCAAATATTAATATTTTTCTTCATATCTTTTATAATTTTTAAAAATATTCTATTTTAAATATGCAATTCCATTACAATAAGAAAAAAGTAAATTCTATTAAACTTATGAGATCTAATAAGCAGTAAGAAATCAAAATTAAACAAAGAGTAATAACTATTAAAATATATATTATGCTTTAAAATATATTTGCTTAACACAGTTCTGAGGTAATTCACAACTACTGTAGACTCTTAAAAATCATCTAAGGTCACTTTTTTATAAAAAGATTTTCATGGACTCTAGTTCATTTTGTGTTTAACTGTATTATAAATTGTCGAATTGATTTAAATTTTATTCTGAAGGCCACCTCTAAATATTATGCCAAAATATAATCCGTAATATGTCAGGGATTTTATAATAAACAAAATTTAATTTCACAAATAGCTCCTTTAAAATGTACATAATGACCAATCTCTAAATTTGCCTGTCTTGAAAAAATTGCAATCCAGGAATCGCTTCCTTCATTCTCAAATTGTTAGTTTCGAAAATTTGTCATTGGTAAAATGCCAACTTGTACTTTTCCATGAATCACAAACTCTGGCACTTGCCAGGTACATCCCAACAAAAGCAGGTGTTTAGGGAGATGAAAGAGGAAACGGAAGAGAGTGAAGAAAGAACCCACTCTAGTCAAGAGATATGAGGGCTTTCAAGTCACGGGGAATCCAGCGACAGCATTGTGTTCATCTGGAACCCAGGGACCAGGTCTGCAAAGAGAGAAAAGATACTGCTGCTCAGGCAAGATCTTCTTAATGTCCCTGAAGTCCCAATAAGGAACTGTGAGACATGATCCTCTTCACTTTTAAATTTCATCATCTCATCTCATCTGCTTCATTGTTTCAATCCTTGATGTTTCCAGATTTGTGTCAGTAGACTGGTACATCCAAGTAATGGTGGGTTAACTCCACCAGTATACCACACAAGCACTCACTCTACAAGTCCCCTGCTGAGTCATCATCTTTCTTCCACACTGAATACAGACTTCACAGTGGCTGCTCCCTCTCTTTTACTTGCAGTCTTTCATTGGCCAGTACATTCTGCTAATCCTGCCTCATGAATATATCTCAGGTCCTTTTCCCCATTTTCATTTTCACTGACACTGCCTGAGTTGAGATGTCCTCACTTAGCAGAGAGAAAAGTATAGAGTTGCCTCCTGCCAAGACCTCTCTTTACCTCATATCAATCTTTTCTGGGCTCTTCCCCACAATGCTGACAAGATAATCTTTTGAAAAATGAAAAGTGATCATAAAAATCCCTAGTGAAAAATCCTTCAATATCACTCCAATTCCTTCAGGATAAAACCCAAAATCCGTATTATGATTCCTAAGCCCCTTCAATAGAATTGTATTACATATGGAAAGACCAAGTATGTGACAGAAAATGAGTCAAGTTCAGCTTTAAGTAACTTCTCTAAAATTCTACAACCAAAATCTGGAAAGAAGCTATTCTCATTTATACATACATACATATAGATATATATGTTTTATAAACGTATGCGTTTTATATTTTAATGAAAGGTTAGTATTATTTTTATTTTGTATTACATATTCAGGGTTGAGAAATTTAGATGTGCTTAAGCTTTCTGAATTATATGAATTCCGCTCTGCTCTTCTTGAGGTGACTTGTTCTATCTCATCAGCTTTATCTCTTTCCACTTTCACACCCTGCTAATCCTTCTTCAGGCATTCTAAATACTTCATTATTTTAGAACATATTGTGCTCTCTCACGCCTCTATAACTTTGTACTTTTTTTCCCCAGCTACAATGCTTGTCTCTCCCTTGTTCCGAAAAAATATCTATGAACTCATTAAACTGGGTCCAGCCATGACCTCTCCAGAGCAATGCCCTTGGCTCAGGTTCACACCACACCTACCTATTGCAGGTAATACTCCCCACTTATTTTCTGCCGTGCAATATTTGCTAACCACAGCACCTAGTATTTATCAAACTTTCTATTCAACACTTAATATGTCCTTCCACTAACTTGAAAGAAGGATTTTATATGGTTCACTACAAAACCCTGTGCAATAGTACTCATAGAAGCAGGTGGAAATATAAGCTAGGTGGGCTGCTTCAGCACTAATGACCTGAGGTCACTAAAGCAAATATGGGTGCTATGATATCACATAATGCCTATCATCTATCCTGGATTGTCCCCAAGTCCCCCTAGTCTTTTGAATCACCTCTCTTATGTTTGTCAAAATTATAGGGTAAAGTAACTTCACTCTAAATTCAGTACTTCTTTCAGTTCATGAATTTCCAGTAGTTTGTGTTCACTTAAAATTTGCAACTAATTTTCCCAGTAACACAGTATGTTAGCAGAAGTCAACAATGTTATATTTCACTAATAAAGCTATACACTTACTACCTATATAAACTAATGTCATTTACTGATTGACATGTGCTGAAGACATAAAGATATCAAAATACAGTATAGATAGCTAGAAATCCAGAAAACAGAAAAGTAAGTGAAAGGAGACATTTATTTCCCCCCCCAAAAGTTAAGTCTTCTCAAATAATTTAATTAGGAAGTTGCTAAAATGTCTGTATTCCAAAAAAGATTTCCACCAAAAATAAACATTCTGCATTCACACAAATATAGTAAGCTCCAAATCAGGAATCTGGAATAATAACTTCTTTTTTTTCTTTTTAAAGCAAAAACCACATATTATTCCTCTCCTCACAAAATCAGGTGGCTGTATTACAGGAATAAAATCACATTAAAGACATAAAAAATAAAAAATCACTACTTATACTGAAACATAACAGTGTTAAGAATTTAGGGATTTTGGAGAATTATTACTAGCATAGTAAAAATATGTCCACCCGGATCTTTTAAATTTGAAAGTGATCACATTAAAGACCTGAGGTTACAAGGACCACAGTATGAACCAGAATTCCATTTTCCTTCTAGGACTCTAGGGAAACAGGTAAGTATTTGGAAGAAGTAATAATGACTTCTTAATCGTGACATTTAAACTTTATGAATCTCAACTTCCCTACTTGTTCTTACATTTGAATACCTTCACAGATCTAAAATCCTATGATTCAACACACAAATTCTTGTAATAGGAAGCACAAAGAGAAAATACAAGTTTCTAGCAGAAACAAAAGAACCTCTAAATTGAATATTATTCCCATTTTAAGACTAAAATATTCTGAAAGCTATTTTTTATAAATTAGCATATTTTTCTGATAAACTTGGAACTAGACACTAAGTATATTTAGTAAAATTCCACTTTTTCCAATTACATATAGTTGTCTTAATCCTGTGCTAAATGTAAAATATTATACCCTCCTACTATCGTGTCTCTTCCCTCCCAGAAGCACTTATTTTTTGACTGTTAATGAGGTCACAAAAAGTTTTAATATCTGAAGAATAAGCTTACGTACAGAGTTCTTTTTGGTACCAATTAGAGAAAAAGTCTGGATATCATGTAAATCCCTTGCCTCGATGATGCTTTAATAAGATTGAAGTATGCTAATCCAAACAACCTATTTTTAGTTTCCTAGAGAATAATTAGCTTATTTAAAAACATAAAACACTGCTTTACTTCTAATTACTGAAAGAGTTCAAGTATATATGTATACACATGTAGTCCTCACCAACAAATAATGATTTATTAGATGAAGGGATTAAAAACAATTATATGTTAATCTCTTTAATGCTAATCCACATCTGAAAGCTAAAAAGGAACTTGCCAAGTGAATATTAGAATGGTAAACAACGCACACTTTGAAGGACATCACAGGATTGATGAGACAAATATAGCTACAGAAAATAGAATCATATTCTCTCCAGGCAATTGAAGAAAATGCACTTTTTCCCCCAGTATCTTGCCACTTTTATAGGGGTTAGGAGAAATAAAGCCCTGATTTTGAGAATTACTGCATAAGAATGGTGTAATCTCACAAGTAAGGACTGAAATGATTGTGAGAGCTAAAACCTCTAATCAACTGTCAGTTTATACAAGTCTTGCTAAACACTCTTGGGAAGAAATTGCTTCATAATTTTCTCTCTTCAGAATTTTTCTATATACCAATATAGATGTTGTACATTTGCTTGTAATAAATGTTCAATTGATTTTGCATTTTTGAAAAGGCCAGAGTTTGAAAAAAAATGTGTTGTGATCATATAAGAAGTAATCTTTTATCCATACTAGTAAGCCAAGCAATTTATTACATAGCCATTTAAAAGCATTTTACCATGAAGGTTTTAATCATATACCATATTAAACCAGTGCCTTTGGTTTAGTGAAGAACATAAGCCTTAAAAAAATCTATTTATTTATGGGATTTTCTACATGCTACAACCAAAAAGTTGTATGGAAGCTTCACTTCCAAATTTCTTTTATTTCTCACTGGTTCATTAAAAATGTACCTGCTCCACATTTGAATTAAATATGACTACTAAATGTTATATTTGGATGAGAGAGAGAGAGCAGAGAATTAATATTTAAAATTCAACTTAGGAAATTCTGATGGCATATGAGGAACTCACTAGGTCAGGAATAAGTTAGGATGCTCTAAAGCTGACAGTTGCTTATTTAATATGATTTGTGAGTCACCTCACAGAAACTTCCTAAATAAAATATTCTCTTTACTATCTGAAATATTGCCATTTGAGTCCTGCTAGCTTTTCAATCTTGAGAGATCTTCTACCAAACTTGAATACCCTGGAAAACAACAGACCTTAAACCACTATTCTGTATTCATATGTGGTACAGAATTGGCAACCACTTGAAAGTGAAGACCCATGGGGCTGGGAAAAAATAGACAATGGGAATATGAACAAGGAGAATCCCAGAAAAAAGAAGATGAGAAAAATAAACACAGAATTTACCTATTTTATCACTTAGCTAGGAACCAGCCAAAATTTTCATTCTCAAAATCTACGGCAGAATCAAAATGAAACCTAGGTCATTTTCTCAGGTATTTTTCGAATGTTGTGGATGTTCTCTGTTACATGTCAGCCAAATGTAGAGGAGTCCTGACTCCTATTATTTGATAGAGTCAAATGATAGGAGTCAGGACTAATCCTAAACCTAATAAAAGCATATGAAGCAAATTTCAACAGACATCAAATGCATTATCAAAAAATAGAAAGATATAAAGGGAATATACCTACTGTATTCATGACAATTGCAAGACTCAGAAATTAGAAAATTCACCTTTGAGAAAATACTAAAATCCATTGATCTAGAATTCTGTGTCTTCTTTTTTTTTATAATTTTGATTTTAATGTTTGTCAATGATGTCATTTTTTGACCATTTATTTGTATGCTAGTTCCCATGCCAAGTACTTTATGTACATTGTATATTATGTTGTAATAAATTTTACCATTCCCATTTTATAGAAATGAAGGCCCCTGAGAGAAGGTAAAGATCTTTTCCAGTATAAGTGACAAAGTTCAGATTCAAATCCAGATGGTCTAGAGCTCATGATCTTTACTGTGCTCCCTGGGATTCAGGGGCAGAAAGGTGCCTAGCTACAAAAGTCATGCAAATTACTGGGTTCAGGCTCCATAAATTCTCCCTAAATGGTCCAAGTAATTCCTCATGTGAGGCTGAGTCAGAGGTGAGACTACAAACCAGGTCAACCTCCACGAGGCTTCTTAAGTTCTTTCCAGCTAATTCAACTGACAAGTGCCACCCAAAATCTAGAGTCATTATCCATGTGACTCAAGTGTGATCTCCAGCTATTCCTCATCCAATTATCATCTGCATACATCTCTTAGAATGGAGGTTATATTATTTTCTGGTCTCTCGGTATCTCTATAGTGATGGGGCAGTGGTGTCGGCCCACTGTGTGCCTCAGTGAAGGTTCTTTGGATCAAAAGTAAGGATAACTTCTTCAAAGGAAAGTAAGCAATAGCAACAAACAATATCCACAGGAATGTCTGACGGAAGCCCTGGCAAAGACTGGGGAACTTATGGGAAGATAAGCAGCTGAATGTCAGGGAGTAGGGAGCCAAATATCTCCTTGGACCTAGGCTATGTAGACCCTGCCCACCTTCCCTTGGACTTCTCTTCTCTCAAGATCTCCATCACTCTGTTCAGATTCTTGAGACTCCCTACCAAAGTCTGGCTCTCTGTGGGTAGTCTACTTTCAGTCCAATTATCTACAATGGAGTTGGAGTCTGTTAGGGCTTGACGAGGGGATAGTTCTTAGGGAAAGGAAGGTATGGCCTGAATAGATCATCCTCAATTGTGTCCACACATGTCCTTCAAAAGTGATTGCTTAAATCATCAGTCATAACTAAAATACAGAAAAAGATGGTTTTGTATTTTAACAAAAACATCACATTACCAGTATAAAACCAAAGGTAGCAAAATATTTCTGCATTCAAAAAAATAGTAAAAACTGTCTTAATGTGTCTATCTACTTATGTGAAACTATACTATAGCATTTATCTAACAAAGTCATGATTATAAATGATAATTTTTTCAAAACTGAAATAATTATAAAATTATTCTATGAAATAGCAGATAAAATCCATATCAATTGATAAAAATATTTTGAATCAATCATATACACCTTATTTCTTATAGTGTGTCAGTTTATCACTTGCCACAAGTGGTTTTTTTTAAAATTCCTAGGTTACTGCTTACTTAATTTTTTTGAGATCATTATAAATTCTGATGTTATTATAAGTAATAATACAAAGGGATCCCATGTAACCTTTAACCATTTTCTCCCAATGAGAGTGTCTTGCAAGACTACAGTACAACATCACAACCAGGATATTTATATTGATTCAGTTAAGATGTAGAACATGCTCATTACCACAAGGATCCTTTATTCTGCCTTTATATAGCCCTCACTTCCCTCTTGCCCCTACTCCTTCCTTAACCTTTGGTAACCATCATTATGTTTTTTGTTTCTATAATTTGTCATTCAAGAATGTCATATACATGGAATCATATAGCATGTAACTTTTGGCCAAGCATAATGAGAAAAATGTGAATATTTTCAACAGTTTTTAATATTGCAACACCCTTAAATCATTTTAGAATATTATGAAATAGAAGATATGTAATTGTAAAGAAAAGCAAAACATGCATATACTTCAATAAACAACAAAAAGTTCAAGAACATAATCATCTTTCAAAAACTGGTTAGCTTAATAGGAAAAGTTCAACATCTTTACTATATGCACTATACTCTAAAAGACTTGGAAAAGACTCTTCTTTAGTAAATAATAATGTCCAAAGTATTAACTACTCAATGTTTATGAATATATTTTCCCTTAATCTCTGAATGTACAATAAATGACACGTATTAATATTATTTACTGATAAAATAGTAATGTGAAAAATGTAAAATAAATATTGAACAAAAAGAATGCTTCTAACTTGCCTCATTTTCCCACATTGTTAGTAAATAAATGAATTGAGAGTAAATCAGTTTATTCAGCTGACTTGATGTTATACTATCTCTCTTGAGTGACAGGAACTATAGGAGTATAGCATTCAAAAAGGCAATAATGAGCTACACTAGTTGGCAACTGTTCTACAACAGAAGAGGGATTCAAATTGAGTACTGAAGAATAAATAGAATTTGGACAGGAAAGAAGGGATTTACAACAGCAAGAGAAGTGTGAAAAAGGAGTGGAAAGCATTAAGACGTGTTTGAAGGCCAATACAGTACATCTGTAGGGTTGGGTGGCAAACTTGATCATTTGAATAGCTTATTAAAATGTTAAGTAGATAAATAATACAAATTTAATTGGTTAAAGCAGAGGTCCCCAACCTCTGGGGCATGGACCGACACCGGTCTGTGGCCTGTTAGAAAACAGACCACATAGAGGAGGTGAGTGGTGGGCAAGCAAGTAAAGCTTCATCTCTATTTACAGTCATTTCTCATTGCATTAATTAGTGCCTGAGCTCTGCCTTCTGTCAGGATCAGCTGCAGTATCAGATTCTCATAGGAGTGTGAACCCTATTGTGAATTGTGCATGTGAGGGATGTAGGTTGTATGTTCCTTATGAGAATCTAATGCCTAATGATCTGAGGAGGAGCTGGTGATGCTAGCGCAGGGAGCAGCCGCAAATACAGATTAGCATTAACAGTGAGGTCTGACTGCACACAGACCATAATAAATCAGTTATGTGCAGACTTCTATCAAAATCCTTTCAGTGATGAAAAGTGAGTATATGTACTTTAATTGTACAGCTGCATCAGGTAGCAGGCTTTAAACAGAATCCAACACTTCTTTTAGTCTGCATATGGCCCACCCATTATTTTATTTACTACTTTTGTCCATGCCTCTTTTTTTAAATGGTGAGTTGTATACTTATTTCATTATATATTACAATGTAATGATAATAGAAATAAAGTACACAATAAATGTTATGTGCTTGAATCATCACCAAACCATCCCATCTCCCCCTACCTCTACCCCCAGTTCATGGAAGAATTATCTTCCATGAAACCTGTCCTTGATGCCAAAAAGGCTGGGGACTGCTAGGTTAAAGGTATCAGATAAAGAAACTTCAAATATCTTCTATAGATGAAGGAAAGTCACCGAAACTTTATTAGCAATGGTTTGACACCAGCATGATGAGGGAGGGATGAAAGGAAGAGGCATCAGAGCAGGCAAGAGACTAAAGGCAAGGGAGTGTGTAGGACACATGGCTGGAGGAGGCAGGGATCCAAATAAGGATTAGAAAAATAAATAAATAAATAATTTGAACTGGGTGTGGTGGTTTAAGTCTGTAATCCCAGCACTTTGAGAGGTCAAGGCAGGCAGATTTACTTGAGCCCAGGAGTTTGAAACCAGCCTGGGCAACATAGCTTATGTCTGGGGAAAAAAAATCCAAAAAATTAGCTGGGTGTGGCAGCACTCATCTGTAGTCTCAGCTACTTAGGAGGCTGAGGTGGAAGGATCACCTGAGCCCAGGTGGTCAAGGGTGCTGTGAGCCATGATCTTCACGATCATGCCACTGCATTCCAGACTGGGTGACACAGGAAGACCCCAACTCAAAAAAATAAAAACAAGTAAGAATAAAAATTGGGAAAAATATGTAAAAAGAAACAGATAATGTATTTTGGCTAACAGGTTTTTTTCCTTTTAAATGTATGATTGGCTTACAAATCTTCTAGGATTGCATAATTTTCAGTATATATGGATCCATATATTGATCCATACATACGTCTAGAAAATGAAACATTCTCCATAAAACACTCCCAAACCATCCTTTCTTCTTCTATTGCTATTGCTATTAAATTCAGAAATTAGTAGAGAAAATTCTGGAAGTGTTAACATATTAAAGTATTTTGAACAGGTTTGTAGGAAAGCACACTATCTTTTTCAAAGTACTCATACAACAAACACTACACTATAATTTATTACACTTACTGTATTAAATACTACTGTTTTCTTAATTGCTAAAATATTGTGTTTGATTTTGTCGATATATACATAGTATATATGCAAATATGTATTTGAATATATTCCACAACCAAAGAATAATACAATCAGTACAAAAATTGCTATTTTACATATGGGAAAGTCATACATTCTGAATATGGGAATCAGTCTAAAACAACAAAGCAGACAATTTTATAGTGGTCTTAAATCTTTCGTATTAAAAGTAAAAAATATTGGAATAATTTTTAACAATAAAATATTTTAGAAACATAACTAAATATGAAATTTTAGCACCTATTTATAGTTATTTTTCAAGGTCCTTTACTAAACTAACAATAGATTTTTATGGATGTTAATATTAATTAGTATAATAACCCTTTTTATTTCTTGGATAATTATAAGCATTATTTCTATGACACAAAAGGGGAACACAATCAACATCAATCACTATTTCTTTTCATATGTCCTACTAAAGAAAGTCATGATAGGTTAGAGTTCACTAAAGTAACTCCACAGAATAATTTTTATAATTTAACAAAACAGGCATAGAGCTAAATTATGTTAAAGTTCTGTTATATATTTTACTTAGAAATGGATACGGAACCCATCTAAGATAGACCTACATTCTTTTAAGGGTCAGCAAAAGAAAAAAAATATCACCATAGCTAAGTTAGTATGCATTATCAGTGATATACCTAGGAATTCGACTTAGTTGGATATCCATCAAAAATGGAAAAGAATTTCAAAAACAATGGATAGACAAATATGATTAATAGGAAATAAACTAGATATTTTTACTCCACAATGACTAAAATTTGCTAAAATTACTCTCTTGGGCTTCATTCTTTGGACAGAGCCTTAAAGTTATTGTCTTAAGTGCTTTTGTGCCTCAGAGCAGGATTGAGGCAAAAGACTCTTTAGCTATTAAGTCTAGAAGATACTGTTTTTTTCCCAAAATAACTGGGAAGTGGTGGAAGTAGTATAAACTGAATAGAAGAGCAGCTGTCAACCAATCCTACAATTGGAATCTGAAAATAAAATGTGGGTATGGCTACTAAAGTGCCTCCTAAGACTACGGCATTGCTACTGTGGGCTTTCCCTTTTGCACTACAGTCCTGCTGCCTTGAGATGGCTTTCATGTGGTCCGTCTCCTCTCTTTCTAACTCTAGCTTTGAACTGTTGCTTACCCTTTGCCAAAGCAAATCCTGCCACATGATAAAAGGCAGAAATAATTAGGCAGAAGCTTTACTATTATGACAAGACCAAGTGTCTAGAAGATAAAAAACTATAACAGCTTCCGGTGTCCTACAGGATTCAGAAAGAATCAGAAAACTATGACCTTTCTAAGTTGGATATCTAGAGAGTAGAGCCATATAAGACCAGCACAGCTAATTAAAGGAACTTAGACAGTTAACAGACATCAGGACTTGAACTTAATTAAGATAGACTTGAAAGGGGTAAGACCGTCTTCATTTTCAACATGCACACTCTTCAGATTTTCTACTCTCAAAGAGTAAAGAGTACAGTGATAGATGGTAAGAGAAAGTGTTGAACTAGTTGATCTAATTTCCTTCTATTTCTCAATATTATGATTTATGAGTAAGACTACTCATTAGCAATTGTGTTGAAGTTTCATTGTCCAGCAATGGACAACTGACTTAACTCTGTAGTGTTGATAAGAAATAGTAATTACCTAGAAGTATTTTAAGGGTATAGGGGTCACTCTGAGATAGCTATACAAGTAAAATGATCATAATTGTGTTAAAAAATTCTCTTTCCAAAAAAAAAGAGAGAGAGAGAGAACGTTAGCTTTCTTTTTGATTTTTCAATTAACCTGTTGAACTCTTCCCTTTTTTTCCACTTGACTATCTTATACAACACACACACATTTCCTGTGACCAGAAGGGTGAAAAATACTTCACCAGAATTAACAATACTTGGTACCTAATCAGGTCCCTGAAGTTCAGAGTAACTGATCCCAGAAAGTGTGAGATGAGGACAGAGGTCTTGTGTTCATGCATATTAACAACACAGCATGAAAGACAACAATGCTGTGGCTTAATAAAGCTTTAGTTTTCTATATTTCACTTACATTTTTCTTTAGTTATCTAAACAACATGAGTAGAGTGACTAATCATTAAAAAGTAAGTCTAGTCTGTTCGCCACAGGATTTAAAAAGGGGGGGAGGAGAGGCAAGGATTTTACCCCTACAGCACTTACTTTCTGGTAGGAGAAAAGCTATTGTATTCGTTGTACAGTCACCGAAGATAGAAAAGGAGAATAAAGATGTGTTTTTACTTTTTAAAAATATATAATTATTAGTGTCTGAAGGAATGTTAATGTCTATGGGAATCAACAACCCTTTCCTTGTACATTGCTGAGAAAGCCTAGACTCCCATTGAAAGCTTCAGATTCCTTTTCAAAATCAGTAATAAGCAAACTCCCATTTGGATGAAAAACTCCATCTTTTTATTAAGAACAATCGTTGTACTTCTATTTCTGACCTGAATGATATCTCTGCACTAGACATGAACAGAATTTTGAGATGGCAGGAGTGCAAGGCACATGAGAGTATATCGGCAATTACTTTTGCAGACATGGTAAATACAGGAATTGAGCTTCTCAAGGGTGCATGTTAAAGAATTAGCTACAAGTTTCTCCAGTAAACATGAATGATCCAATCTTGAAAATGTAGCCAAATAATTGATGCAGCACAGGTAGCAATATGAGAGCTCAGAAGACAGAAAACTTGGCATCTATACTTTACACAGATGTTATTTCCTTAAAGGAACTTGAATATCATCTGTCGCATCTCTGGCATTAATCTCAGGATATATTTTGTAAGTACAGAAGAATTCAGCATTATTTTTCTTATTATAGGGCTATGAATTTATCCTTCCATTTACAATGTTTACACCAGTCCCACATTTATGAGTCATAATTCAATAGGAATTTGTTCTAGATTTAAGAATGAATTTTATTTTTAAAATTTTGTCAGATAAAATATACTTAAGCTACATTCTTCTTTGCTTTGTACCCAACAGATAAAAGCTAGTTTTCAATAAATAAATATCTATTAGATATAGGTTGACTTCTATATGTGATACTCTACCTAAAATCTACACATGAAATATACACAAGACTAAAATATAATATTAGGAACTCAAGTATAGTAGAATACACATAGTGGTTCTTTTTTTTAAGTCAGAAAACAAATTTTATAATTGCTTTGCCAGTGTATTTAACTGCAAAACCACAAATAATATTCTTAATTAATTATTTGAACTATGAAATGTGAATAAGACAGTAAAAATAAATATCTATGCATGTCAAGGCTCAATCAATTTCAGCATGAGCTAAAATAAATAAATGTAACAATAATAAGTAAATGTAATAAATAAATTAATTAATCCATTTAGCAAATATCACCTGATTTGTTTTTGGGTAATCAAGCTATGGGTATGAACGATGTTTGTACATTCTAAAATACCCTTAGGATCATACCTATCAACCACTGGAATAATTTATATATCTAATGATCTGAAGTCTTGGACAAATAAGTGGGGAAACTATTCACCTACATGATTGCAAAACTTGTTCAAAATGTTAAATAATTTTCCAAACCTCATCTACTCACCAACCCAATGCAGATTATAAGGGCAATCTAACTCAGAATTAAGTGTTGCTTCATATTTGAATCGC
The DNA here is from genome assembly GCF_000164805.1 of Carlito syrichta. NCBI lineage: Eukaryota > Metazoa > Chordata > Mammalia > Primates > Tarsiidae > Carlito > Carlito syrichta. The sequence continues at coordinate 147,161 of NW_007159783.1, read as the reverse complement.
TATTTTCTTATCTTTTATATAACATTCCCTCAGATCCTATATATAAATATATAGAATACTAGGTTGGGGGGAAAATAGAGACTTTGGAATATAAAAGTTCTGGATTTGAATTCCACTTATGCCATTTTGTGATATCAGGTAAGTTACTTTAAAATCTCTGACATTCAGAGAATGAAATGGCAATACCCACTTCATATCATGATAATTTAAACTATGTCTCCTAAAGTGATTTTCACAGAGTACGTAGTCAATATGTAGTGAATAAACTTCTTAATGAAAAATAGGTTAATGCTTTGCATCTAAAACGCTTGATTTTTTTACATATAGCTAAAATATTAGTTTTACTTTCTTAAATTAGGAAAATAATCTTATTCTTCAGTTCTCTTTGGCTTACCAGGTATAGTATAGTATAAATTATACCCCCAACAAAACTTTCCTTAAACTAATAGTAAAATTGCTTCACTAAGAAATTTTAGAAATGTTAGATAATCTACATAAAATGACAAACTGTCATGTGTATTATGTAATGTTAAACTAGGTACCCTACTTAAATTTCCTTTAGGATTATCTGAAAAGACAGCCATTCCCTGTATATAACTTTAAATTGAAAACATAAGTATTAACACAGCCAAAGCCTACTAGATGGAAAACAGTTGATGAAGATTACTTAACTAATGTGAGTGGAAGTGAAGAATAATTTGAATGGTATGTGTATTATTTTTGGCACAAGAAACTGTGACATTTCAATGCTGCAATGGCTGAAATCTGTTGCTTCTAAGAATAAATCTTCCATAATTAACTTTGCCAATCACGAGGCAATCCTATCTCACACTCCAAAAATTTCAGATTTGTTTATTTCAAGATCATCTTCTCCAGAGATATTTTGAAGACTAACATTTCTTCAGAGACATCTAAATGCTTCACTGATAAAAGCTTAAACTCAAATAAACCCGCATTTTTTTTTAGATGATGTCACTACTTCTTTTTGTGACTCAGAGTTAAAAGAACAATGTGGTTTTAATCAAGCAAACAAGTAGACCTGAAACAATTCAAACAACTGTATTTCATACTATAAAAACTAGGGGGAAAGTTTTTATTAGAGTTGAAAAATGATGTGCCTTATAAATTCAGCCTCAACAGTTCATTATGATTTTTATAATCCTTCACAAGGAGTAATTACTTACTTCTGATTGCACATTGTATAGCTGTTTCTCTAATACAACTATGCGATGAGTAGTGCTCCTTGCAGAAGAAAAAATAAGGTCCTATTATTCCCACAAATCTTAGACATTAATTTGTATGCCAAAAAAGAGATGCTTATTTTCTTAGTTAAGAATGCTAATTGAACATGTCTATTAAAATCTATCTTTCTAAGGGATTTAGAACCTTTATTATATTGATATTTTAAATGCTGATCCCTAGAAATATTATTTGGTTATTTTGAAAAAAAAAAAAAAACATACTGACAAGTAAATATCATAGATAAGGCTTTTCTATAATAATTTTGGAAAAGTGTCAACACTATGACTCTTGCCAGATCTGTAACCACTTTGTTATTTTTTTGCCATTGTTAAAAGGCAATTATCAATTTTGAAAAGATGTACTAACTATAATCTATTCCAATCTACTTTAATAATAACAGACAAATAAAATAAAATTTTACAACTTTTGTATTTGGAAGATTGTCTTTGATGCTAAAAATACCTTTTTAAAAGAGGAGATATAAAACTTTTGCCTGGGTGTGGTAATTTATGCCTGTAATCCCAGCACTTTGAAGCTCAAGGCAGGAGGACTGCTTGAGCCCAGGAGTTTGTACCAGCGGAATCAACATAGTGAGACATCTCTACAAAAAAATAAAAATTTAGTCAGGCATGGTGGCGTGTGCCTATAGTCTCAGCCACTCAGGAAGCTGAGGTAGAAGGATTGCCTGAGTTCAGGAGGACAAAGCTGTGGTGAGTCATGAGTGTGCCACTGCACTCCAGAATGGGTGACAGTGAGACTCTGAATGAATGAATGAATAAGTGAGGAGACATTAAATTTTTAAGAAGATAAAATTAAGCAAGAGAAAAATATGTCAATGGAAAAAGACATGTTAAGAGTCCATTTGACTTAAAAACAAACTAAATGTTCATCTCTGACAGAATGTGTAAATTATGTATTTATAAAATGTCCATACAATAACCCAGCTTATATAACTGTTAAGACAAATAAACTAGTAATACATGTATCATCATAGCTTAATATACCAAATAATATTACAAGCTGTTTATGCATACATATGTGTATAAAAAGAGTGTAAAACATTGTTTAGGGTAAAAATAATATACAAATGTACAGTAGTTTTTTCTGTGAAGTGAGGGAAGGTAATGGAATCAAAAGGGAATACACAGTGTTTTGCCTATACCTATAATGAACATGTCTAAGGCAAATATGGCTACATACTATAAGATTGGATGGGGTGTATCTTATCCTGTATATGTAGCTACAACAGAATGCCTGAACCTGGATAATTTATAACAAGCAGAAATTTATTTCTCATAAATTTATTTCTAGAGACAGAGAAGTCCAAGATCAAGGGACTGGCATATGGTAAAGACCATCTTTCTGTACCATAATGCGATGGAAAGCATCACATGGTGAAAGGGCAAAGATAAAGTAAGAGAGAAAGCAAGAGGGAGGCCAAATTCACCCTTTTATAAGAAATCCACAGCCAGGCATGGTAGCGCACGCCTGTAGTTCCAGCTACTTGGAAGGCTGAGGAGGAAGGATTGCAGGAGTCCAGCAGGTCAAGGCTGCAGTGGCCGAGAGCGGCCACTGAACTCCAGTCTGGGTGACAGAGACTCCAACTCAAAAAAAAAAAAAAAAAAAACAGAAAGAAATCCACTGTCATGATAACGAATAAACTCCTACAGTAACAGTATTAATCCATTTGTGAGGGTACCCCCCCATGACACAAATACCTCCCATTTGACCCATTTCCAAACCCCTCTCAATTGGGGACCAAGTTTTGAAAATACAAACTTTGAGAGACACATTCAAACCATAGCATTCCACTCCTAGGCCCTCCAATTCATGTTCTTCTCCCATGCAAAATATATTCACTTCATATTCCTAATAGCCCAAAAGTCTTAACTTGGTTTGAGTATCAACTCAAAAATCCAAAGTTCAGAGTTTCATGTAGACTAGGTAAGGGTCAGACTCAAGGCCTGCTTTATCCTTAGGCAAATTCCCCTCTAGCTTTGAGCCTGAGAAGTAAAAGTTACCTTCTTCCAAAATAAAATGGTAGGACAGGCACAGGATAGATTTTTTTAATAAAGTGGGAAAAATAGGAAAGAAAAGAATAAAAAGTTCCAGGCAAGTCCAAAACCCAACAGGGTAGACAATACTAAATCCTCAGGCTTGAGAATAATCTTCTTTGACTCCATATCTCACCTTCTGGACACACTAGGGTGTGAATTAGGCCCTCAAGGACTTGGGCAGCCACACCTCATGGCATTCTGGGTTCATTCCAAGCAGTAGCTCCCATGGGCTTCCAACACATGAATTTTGGGGGACATGGTCAAATACAGGAGAATATTCATTATGTTATTCTCTATGTACTTAAAATATCACATAATTTTAAAATCATTTTTTAGATAACAGGATTAAATAGCAATATGAAGGAGTACCTAAGTTGTATCGAATCTGAGCTAAAATATAAAAGTTCTGAGAATCCCAAAGTTGCCAAAACATAAGTTCTCAAAATGGTTCCACCTGGATACATGCAACAGATGACATTTATATTCATGTAGAGAAATAATCCTTTGCTCACTAAAAATGATAAGAGCAAATTTAGTACAATTTTGCTGTACTAGTTAATGTTTTATTCCTAGTTTTATTCACAAAACAAGCTTATCAGAAAATACATCTATGACAATGAGGAGACAATTCTGGGGTAAATTTCAATTTTTATTAATTTGTTTATGAAAGTTATTTATATACATTAGTCTTCTATAATCCGGAGAGTGCCATCTCCTGCCACTTTTTCCTAGTTCACTCTACATAAATCACAATTTGGCTTTCTCTAATACTCAGAGCTTTTTTGTATGCCAGTCCTTCTGCTGGAATTGCCCTTTGTGCCATCTTCCCCCATTAATGGGACTTCATTCTTCTCACTGCTTTCAGCTGAAAGCTCCATCTCAGAAAGGCCTTTGGGGGAACCATACTATTTTTTTTTTTTTTTTTTGAGTTGGAGTCTCACTCTGTCGCCCAGACTGGAGTGCAGTGGTTGCTCCCGGCCACCGCAGCCTCACCTGCTGGTCTCTGGCAATCCTTTCGCCTCAGCCTTCCAAGTAGCCAGAATTACAGGCATGCGCTACCACGCCCAGCTGATTTTTTGATTTATTGTAGAGATGAGGTCTCGCTGCCCAGGCAGGTCTCGAACCCGCGGGCTCAAGCAATCCACTCACCTCAGCCTCCCAAAGGCGTGGGATTACAGGCTGAGCCACCGAGCCCGGTGAACCATACTATTTTAATAGGCTCCATTTTTTTACTTGTACTATGTCTCTTCCACAGATTGGAACTGGAAACTGCCTGTCTGTTTTATTCACTAAAGTAGAGTTTGAAGCTGATGCAATGCCTGCCATATCACAGAGCACAATCGACATAGGATGAAGTGACTATAGTTGAAACACATATTTTTAACTTAACTCGCAACTAATTACAAAAGGGGTAGTAACTCCTATTTTTTTAACAGATTAGTAGTTTAATCCTATCGTTACCACATTTTTCCCTATAAACCTCATAAGACTAGTAAGAACAAGGAGATAAAGTGCTTAGATCAGTGCCCAGAATATAAAAAGTATGATATAATATTTTGCTCAGAAAGACCTTCAGGGATCATCTCCTTGCCCTACCCATTCCCTTCCCCATCCACACCTGGGAAGTAGCCAATCTTCTTTCTCTCCTTTTTGTTATGGGAAGAGGGACATTAACCACAAATCACTATGTATCCCAGTATTTAGGAGATACTATTATGAGAGTCTGACAAGTGTCTTAATCTATCTATTCTAAATTAAAATTAGAAGTTCAACCAAATGCAAATCAGTTTCTAACTTTCTAAATACTTCATTTCAATGTTTTTTTCTATATACAAATTGTCATAAAAAAAGATCATCAAAATTTCAAAATTAATCAAGAAATGCTAAAAAAAATCAAGAAATATTAAATCCCAAAATATTAAGCAACAACAAATGCAAAGAAATCTTCTCACCATCATTACAAACCAGCTTATTGTATTAAGCTAATGTTTCATGCGTTTTCCCAAAATGAAATCTAATTTTCCCCATATAAAAATATCTGCCTATACTTTGTAAAAATAAAATTACAGTTCCAGGAATCTCAATGTACTGATTTATTTCAAGACATTTTTTTATGGGATTGTGACATAAAGGTTACTTTTTAAAGTTGGAGATTGTTTTCTTCAATAAGTGATACATTTAGAATCTCTTTACATTAAAACCTATGTTCTCTTAAACATTAATTCTAAGGAAATCTGAAGAAAAAGTCTTATTTCAATTTGCTTATAAATATCTTGAGAGTATTTTAGAAAAATAAAAGACATTAAATAATAAAAATGATTGAATATACTTGTATATGTGCCATATAAATATAAATTTATATTTGGCTACACAAGTAAATTCAAAGGTTTATTTGATCTTAGATCATACTTGATTATGGTTTTCCCAATATTCTTTTTTAAAGATGTGGGGTACAATTCAGGGTTATGTATACAAATGTCATTATGTTTTAACAAAAATATCTTCTTTAGAGCAATAAACAAAGTAAGTAAATTTTTCAATAGATTTTTTCAGCAATTTTAATAATATAGTCATATATTTAACTTTTCTTTTTCTTTTATATGCTTCTATAAACCAGATTCTTCACTAAAATATTAACATTACACAAACTCCTTCTGAGATTTAAGTAATATAGCTATCATTTACAGTCATACCAATATTAATGAGGCACCCAAACAAAATCATACCATGGCTGAAAAAACTGTATCACCTGGCTAATAGTAGCTATCTAACACTCAAAATTAATATTTTCGTAAGCAATCAAAAGAAGTTGATTTTAGTTATCTAAATATATTCCATTTTATCTGATTTCAGAATTGACTATTTTAAAGTTTACAATATAATAGTGGAAATTTTTGTGACTGCTAGATTGTTTAGCACTCAATGCTTTATTAAACTCTACTCTTTTTATTGTGTTAAAATAAAGAAAAGAAGTGGCATGACAATGCTACAGGTTAAAGCACAGAATTAGAAAAAGGCTTTGAAGTCTTAAGCATTGCACTCAACCTTCTTAATAACATAAAACCTTCTGAAAGGTACTCAATAAATACCTGTTAGTTCAATGCATATATAAAGAATGAGCAAAAGGATCATCAAGGGGCAAAATTTAAAATCAGAGCCTTCAGTAGCAAGACCCTAGTTATTCCTACAATAGCACAAATTTCATCAGTGAAAAACACTAATTTTACATAACAGTTTCGACATGGAAAGAAGTTTAAATCAAACACACATACACTAAGTTCAAAGCATAGGATCAGTTCTATAGTATGAGCTATAATACAGACAACAAATGGCCCACATGTGACCATAATGTAGACTATGGTCTCGAACTACAGGAAAACAAAAGATCATTATAAAAATATTATTAGTACTCACAAAATGCATAATATATTTATTCTGACAGGTAAATCTCTGCACATATTTTTTATCAGAATAGCCTCCATTTTCATAGCATTAGCTACATGGAAACACATAGTCCAGGAGCAAAGTTTAACTATTATGGTCAGGAAAATAAAGATTTGGGCAATCCTATTATCCTGCGCTGAGAGCAGAGGGAAGGAGCTGGAGATCAGAGCTAAAAAGAGGGTGGACTTAAAGGAATGACCTCAGAGCAAGATTTGTTTTTTCTCTGTTTGTTTTTCTCATTTTTGTTTGTTTGTTTTTGTTTTAGATTTTTTTCTCTCTTTCTTTCTGCTTTCGATTACTCTCTTGTACTTGCTTTGTTTCTGTCATTCTATTGTTGATTTTTTAGACTTCCTGTTTGTGTATGGATATTTTTGAGGGAGAGCACATCAACAAGTGTGCTTTTGTTGGTTTGTATATTTGTATGATTGTCTGTATGTTTTAAGGTTTTTTTTAATCTTTTCTGTCTTTGTGTTTCTTTTCATTTATTAGTTGATATGTCTGTCTGTTTTCCCTCTTACTCTTCTCTCTCTCTACCTTCCTCTCCCACCCCCTTTCTTATTCCACTCTTTTCCTTTTCCTTACCTCATTTTGCTTTCAGGGAGCAAACCTATACCCCCACTGCAAGGACAGATCGTAAGCCAGTGGGAATTGGTTTCCAGGGATCCCACACACCTGTCAGCAGATACTGGGATCTGCAGATAGATTCTGAATAACAGCTACCCACCTCAATTAAATCTCAAAACTACGAAAAGTACAGCCCCAACCCACAGTCCAGCTTCCAAATGAACAAAGCCAGAGGATCCACATAAGGAAGAATAGGAGATTGAGCAAACAGAAGTAAAAGCTACCTCTCTATCCCTCACCAACAGAATTAAAGAAGAGGTAAAGAAGGGGGGGGCGGGGAGAAAATCTACACAAATGAAGAAAAACCAAAAGAAGCATATGAGTCTTGCACAGATCCCTGGGAGGTCAGACCTCACTAAGAATATAGACTTCAGAATGCAAATAATGAAGAGCCCTCAGAATGACTGGTCTCAAATCACAAACCCAGATATCAAGACACTAATAGAGAAAATAAACAGAATTGAGGAGAGACAAGAGGAAAGAATGAAGGCGTTGATAACTGAGACAACTGCAGTAAAGAATATGGTGAATGAAATAAATAACAAACTGATAATCATGGAAAGCAGAACTAGCCAAGCAGAAGAAAGAATCTTAGAGCTTGAGGAAAATATGGAACAAACCCAAACTGTCAAAAACACAGAAAAGAAGCTTAAAAAGACAGAACAAAACCTTCAAGACTGC
>NW_007159783.1:81726-139093 GCF_000164805.1 Carlito syrichta | reverse complement strand
CATTATTTCAAGAGGCTGAACCTAAGAGTAATTGGACTTCCTGAGGAAGAAAGAGAGACAGAGACAACCCTGAAACAAACATTCCATGAAATTATCCAATAAAACTTCCCTCCATCACATCAGTGACTTAACCATTGAAACACAAGAGATTCAGAGAACCCCTGTGAGACAACAAATGAGACGGTCAACTTCTAGAAACATAGTAATTAGCCTACACAAATAGGTATAAGAAAAAAATCCTAAAGGCAGGAAGAAAAAAAGGTCAGACTACCCACCGGCAAGACCAATCAGAATAGCAGCAGATTTATCTACAGAAATACTTCAGGCTAGGAGAGCTTAGAGCCCAATCTTCAAAGTTCTCAAAGATAAACAATTTCAACCAAGATTTGCCTGCCCAGCTAAGCTTAGCCTTGCCTGTGATGGAGAATTAAAATCTTTCCCAGACATTCAATCCCTAAGAGTTTATACTGCCTCCAACCAGCTCTATAAGAAACACTTAAGAAAGTATTAAACACAGAAGAAAGGAAAAGAACAACAACACCCTTCACAAGAATGCAGGAAGAAGATTGAAAACACTCATGAATCAACCCCCAAAATAAAAAGAAAGACAACAAACAGTAACAACAACAATAAACTCCATAAGAACGTCATGACAGGGATAAACTCCCACATTTCAATAATTAGTCTGAATGTGAATGGATTAAATGTACCATTGAAAAGACATAGAATGGCAAAATGGATAAAATATCATGAGGCAACAACGTATTGTCTCCAAGAGACTCATCTCACTGGAAAGGATATTCACAGACTCAAAGTAAGAGGATGGGAAAAAAATTTCAGGCAAACGGAACACAAAAGAAAGGAGTCGCAATCTTAACATCAGACAAAATACCCTTTAAGCTATCAAAAATTTACAAAGATACAGAAGGTCATTACATAATGATAAAAGGTTCAATCCATCAACAAGAAATATCCTTCCTAAACATATATGCACCCATAATAGGAGTACTAACATTCATCAAGCAGCTTCTAGGTAAACCTTAAAAAGATATTGACTCTGGCACTATCATAGCTGGGAACTTTAATACCCCACTCATAACCCTAGACAGATCATCAAGACAAAAAATCAGCAAGGAGTTCAGGAACCTCAATGTGACTCTTGACCAAATGGACGTAATTGATACCTACAGAACACTCTACCCAATGACCACAGAATATACATTCTACTCATCAACACATGGAACATACTCTAGGATCGACCACATCCTTGGCCATAAATGAGCCATAAACAAATTTCATAAGACTGAAATTTTGCCATGCACCTTCTAAGACCACAATGGAATAAAAATAAATATCAATACCAACAAAGTTTCCCCAAAACCCACAAAGACATGGACACTAAACAGCATGATGCTAAGCAATTCCTTGGTCAACATGAAAACAAAACAGATTAAAAGAAACCTGGAAACAAATGAAAATGAAGAAACATCTTACCAAAACCTCTGGGATGCCATGAAAGCAGTAGTAAGAGGGGAAATCATATCTCTACAAACACACATGAAGAAAATGGAAAGATCACAAGTTATCAGCCTAACAAATCACCTAAGGGAGCTGGAAAGGTAAGACGACCAAGGCCCTAACTTCAGCAGAAGAATCCAGATCACTAAAACAAAGGCCAAATTTGGGACATAGAAGAAAAAAGATAATATAAAAAAATCAACAAAACAAAAAGCTGGTTCTTTGAACGGATAAACAAAATTGATGGTCCCCTAGCTAGACTGACCAAGAAAAAGAGAGAATAAGCCCAAATAAACACAAACAGAAATGCAAAAAATCAAGTCACAACTAACCTCAAAGAAAAAAGATTTTCATTGACAACTATGTATACATATGGAAACAAACTTGAAAACTTAAAGGAAATGGAGGACTTTCTAATATCACACAACCTCCTCAAGTTGAAACAAGAAGAAATCCAGACCCTAAATAGACCAGTAATAATCCAGGAAATTGACTGTGTTGTAAGAAAACTACCTACAAAAAAAAAAAAAAATGCTCAGACCAGATGGCTTTCTAGCAGAATTCCACAAAATATATGAGGAAGAACTGATATCAATCCTACTGAAAGTATTCCAGGCAATCGAGAAAGATCGAACTCTCCCCAAATCATTTTAGGAAGTTAACATCACATTGATACTCAAACCAGGTAAAGACTCAACAAAGGAAGAGAACTACAGGCCAATATCCTTAAGCAACATAGATGCTAAAATGCTCAGCAAGATCCTTGCAAATTGAATTCAACACACATCTCAAAAATCATTCACCACAACCAAGTAGGCTTCATCCCTAGGATGCAGGGTTGATTCAACATTTGTAAGACCATAAACATAATTCAATACATCAACAGACGTAAAAACAAAAACCACATGATTATATCTTTAAACGCGGAAAAAGCTTTTGACAAAATCCAGTACCCCTTCTTGATAAAAACCCTTGAACATCTAGGCATAGATGGAACGTACCTCAAAATAGTAAGAGCCATCTACAAGAAACCCACAGACAGCACACTGCTAAACAAACAGAAATTAGAAACATTTCCTCAGAAACCTGGAACAAAACAAAAATGCCCACTCTCATCTCTCCTTTTCAACATAGTTTTGGAAGTTCTAACTAGAGCAATTAGACAAGAGAAGGAGATCAGGGGTATATAAATAGGAAAAGAGGAAGTCAAGTTATCACTCTTGGCAGACAATATGATTCTATACCTCAAAAACCCAAGAGAATCTGTCATAAACTTCCTTGCACTGAAAAAGGACTTTGGCAAAAACTCAAGGTATAAAATCAATGTGCAAAAGGCCATCACATTTCTATACACCAATAATAGACAAACAGAAACCCAAATAAAAAGCACAATCCCATTCACAATAGACAGAAAAAAAATCTAATACCTTGGCATCTTCCTAACCAGAGACATGAAAGACCTTTACAAATGAAAACTACAAAATAATGCTCAATGAAATCAAAGATGACACAAACAAATAGAAAAATATTACATGCTCATGGATTGGAAGAATCAACATTGTTAAGATGTCCATCCTACCCAAGGCAATCTACAGATTTAATGCAATACTCACTAAATTACCAGCAGCATTCTTCTCAGAACTGGAAATGACAATACAGGAATTTATATGGAAATATAAATGATCACGAATCACCAAAACAATCCTCAGCAAAAAAACAAAAAACAAAATAGGAGGTATCACACTCACAGATTTTAAACTCTATTATAAAGCTACAATAATCAAGACAGCCTGGTATTGGTACAAGAACAGGCATATAGATCAATTGAACGGGATAGAGATTCTAGAAATAAAACCTCAATTTCTTAACCAACTCATCTTCGACAAAGCCTCCACCACCAATGACTGGGGAGAGGAGAACCTATTCAGTAAATGGTACTGGGGAAACTGACTGACCATATGTAGAGGATTAAAACAAGATTCCTACCTATCATTGTACACAAAAATCAACTATAAATGGATCAAAGACCTAAGTGTAAAACCTCAAACTATATAAAACTTAGAAAATGCAGGAGATACCTTTATGGAAATTGGAACTGGTGACCAATTCCTGGTCAAAACCCCAAGTGCCCATGCCATAAGAGAAAAGATAGACAAATGGGACCTCATCAAATTGACAAGCTTCCACAAAGCCAAAGAAGACATCAAGAGAGCAGGGAGACAGACCACAGAATGGGAAAAAATATTTGCCAACTGTATGTCTGACAAAGGCCTAACATCTTGGATCTACAAGGAATTCAAACATGCTGAAAAGAAAAAAAGCAAACAGCCCTATTATTAAGTGAGCAAAAGATATGAATAGACACTTCTCAAAAGAAGACATACGAGCAGCCAACAGATACATGAAAAAATGCTCAGCCTCACTAATCACCAAAGAAATGCAAATTAAAACTACAGAGATACCACCTAACTCCAATCAGGATGGCTATCATCAATAACTCAAAAAACAACAGATGCTGGAGAGGTGGCGTTGAAAAGGGAACACTTCTACACTTTTGGTGTTAGTATAAACTAGTACAGCCTCTGTGGAAAACAGTGCGGTGATTCCTTGAAGATCTAAAAATAGATCTTCCATACAACCCTGTAATCCCCCTACTGGGATTATACCCAGAAGAACTCAAATCACTCTATAAAAAAGATACCCGTACACGTATGTGTATCGCAGCATTATTCACAGTAGCAAGAACATGGAACCAACTGTCAAAAGAAGACTGGATTAAAAAATGTGGTACGTGTACACAATGGACTATTACACAGCCAAAAAGAACAAAATCATGAACTTCACAACAACCTGGATGAACTTAGAGTCTATAATACTGAGTGATCTTTCACAGAAACAAAGAACTGAGTATCATATGTTCTTACTCATAAGCAAACCTTGAACAATTAGCGTAATACTACAAGAAAAGGATTGGCAGTAGCAGGAAACTGCTGGGACGAGGGTGGGCAAGCAGGATTGGCAGTAGTGGAAATCTGCCTGGGGAAGGGGGTACACCTCATCAACAAGGGTACCTGCAAAATAAACATTTGCATACCCAACCCTGAAGTGTACTCCACATCTTTAAAATAAAAATATTAAAATTTAAAAAAAGATTTGGGTTCAAATCTCTACATATTAGCTATTTATATATCCTTACCTTTACTTTCCAATTACTTAACTTTTGTGAACTTCAGTTTTCCTACCTGAAAATCTCATAGAAACATTATGAGTATGAAATGAAAAAAAAAATTAAAAAACAGCAAAATACCAATAATCTTTTGTGGCTGTGGTTCCCAAACACACTACAAAGGAACCCTGAAGAACTATAGTGAACTCCCAGGAGCACTGTGTATACTTTAGCTTTTCAAGGGAACTACAGCAACATTCACTGGACACTACATAAAGAGCTACTATTTTACTCTCAGATCTTAATAAAAAGAACTGTTAAATTATTTCATTTTGCCTAGGACACTATGAAAGAAATTACTGAGAAGTAAGGGTGCCATGAACCAAGAGAACATATAATCTCTGCTTGGGGCTGATAAATGATTTCCTGCCACCTTCCCTCCTCTCTAGTTTGACAAAGATGTCCTACATACAGTATTTTCTTCTTTGTCTTTGCTTAATTTACATCACAAAAGCCAGGAAATACACTTTCTTGCAAATTCAACTTTTAAAGTTAAATTTGCAGTCTTTCCTGTAAGTAACAAAATCCTAATTCGGATAAACACACAGGAAAGATTTTTTTTTAGAGTAATAAAGTATAGTTCTCAAAATCATCAGGAAGATAGACAGTCTTTGAAATACAGGGAGTAAACAAGTGACTGGGAAATAGGACCCAGAGTCAAAGTCAAGATGCAGCAGCAGCCACATAAGAATGTCATGCTGGGTAGAAGGGCCAAGATGGCTAACTTTAAAAACATGGCATGATTGCTGCTCTCGACAAAATAATCTATATGGAGGAGTGGACCTAGGGCATTGAGGGTCAGCCTGAAAACTCAGGCTGAGGTTTATCAAATAGTCACCTGGGAACATGGAAGACGGACAGTTCCAAGCCTTGGACATCCCTAGAAGTGAGATCAGGAGAGCACAGTCTGCTTTGAGAAAGAAGGAGTAAGTGGAAGTGACAGCTTTTTTTCTCTAGACACTTCAAAGAAGACCCTGCAAGTCTCAGCAAGAGAGAGCCAGCCAAGACCCTTTTCCTACACCCCTCCACATTGGCCAGGCACAGAAAGCTGCCAGAATTGAGACAGAGACATTGGAGAGATCCACGTGGAGCCTAAGAAACACCAGTTCCTGGGAAACTTGGCCAGTGGCTGCCAATCCCCTATGGAAAGGCTCTGCAGAGAAACACTATGTGGAGTGGTCTGCACTGTGTGGGTGTTCCCTACTCCCTCTCACTCCAGCACTCTGCAAGGGCAATATGCCCACATCAGGCATATTTCTCCATCATCATCAGTTTGCTCTCGGGGGGCAGAGAAGAGAAGCAAGCAATAGGCAGAGCATCCATGCCAGAGCTGTGGCAGCAGCCTCACTCACCTGAAGACTGAGGAAGAAATACCAACTCTCCATAAGGAGACAGTTGCTTCTCTTCTACCCCTCAGTGAACAGAATGGTCTCACCTAGAAGGGATGAGGGCACTCCACACCCCCTGGAGCACCTTTGCAGAATAGAGGCCAGGGGTCCTCCTGGTCACCTGTCAATCCTGCTGACAAGGTATGCAGGCTGGGGAGGCAATCACTAGGAACTGCTGGACAGCCAGATCTCCTGGTGCTTGTGCCAGAGAGAAATAAAGGCTTCTAAATGGTGGGAAAAAATGTCCCCATCCGAGTCAGACTGTACCAGTATAGGAGTACCAGAAGATTTCTCCCAGCTCACCACCCTTCCTGCCACTGCTGCTTTTCCTGCAGCTGGACCAGATGAGAAAAGGCAAGTTTAAGCACACACACACATGAAGTGCCCAATAGTAGCAAATTTATCAAATAAAAAATAACAAAACAAAAAATAAAAAGACAAAAATCTGCCCTCACAAATGACAAAGCACTGGCAAAACAAAACAAAACAAAACAAAACAAAAACACCACCAATCTACAAAGTCTTTACGAGGTAACACCTTCAAAGGGGTTTTCCAGATCCCAAACAATGGATAAAATTCAGGGCAACCTGTCCCTGATGACAGACATAGAATCAGACAGTGGATTACATAGATACGCAGACTATCCAGGCCATGAAAATAGTGCATGAAAATAGTACAGTGAAAGCTAGCTGACCTGGCCACTCTAAGAAAGAAGCAAACCAAATTTCTGGAAATAAACACTTGTCTCCCTGAATTTCAAAATACAGTAGCAAGTCCTAACAGCAGAATCAACCAGGCAGAGGAAAGAATCTCAGAGCTTGAGGATCAAACTACTGAACTAACCCAGTCTGACAAAAACAAAGAGAAAAGGCTTAGGAAGAATGAGCAAAGCCTATGAGAGGTCTAGGAATAGGTAAAGAGAACAAATCTATAGCTAACTGGCATACCTGAGAGAGAAGGGGAAACTGAGAACATCCTGGAATAAGACCTCTCAGGTGTCATCCAAGAAAATTTTCCCTATCTCACTAGTGTGGAGGTCAAGCAAACACAAGAGATTCACAGAATTCCTGTGAGGTATTACATGATACATAATAACCTGACTCACCAAGGTAAATAGGAAAAAAAAAAAATTTCCTAAAGGTAGCTAGAGAGAAGGGGACAGAACACCTACCAAGGAATACCTATCAGAATTGCAGCAAACTTCTCAGCTGAAACCCTACAAGCAAGAAGGGACTGGGGACCCTCTTTAACATTCTTAAAGAAAAGTAATTCCAGCCAAGAATTTTTTATCTTACCTAGTTTAGCCTCCATTGATGAAGGAGAAATAAAATCCTTCTCAGACATGCAATCATTAAGAGAATATGCTATCTTCAGACAATGCTTCAGGAGGTGCTTAAAGAAGTTCTGCTGGGCTCGGTGGCTCAGCCTGTAATCCCGCGCCTTTGGGAGGCTGAGGTGAGTGGATTGCCTGAGCCCGCAGGTTTGAGACCTGCCTGGGCAGCGAAACCTCATCTCTACAATAAATCAAAAAAGCAGCCTGGCATGGTAGCGCATGCCTGTAATTCCAGCTACTTGAAAGGCTGAGGCGGAAGGATCACCAGAGCCCAGCAGATCGAGGCTGCGGTAGCTGGGAGTGGCCACTGCACTCCAGTCTGGGCGACACAGTGAGACTCCAACTCAAAAAAAAAAAAAAAAAAAGAAAGTTCCATCCATTGCAAAATCATAAACACAGAGTTCCAAAAAGTCTTTAAAAAACGAAGCAGCATCTTAACAGAAATATGAAGAACAAACTCCTACATATAAATCAATAACTTAAACATGAATGGACTGAACACACTATTCAAAGGGCATAGAGTGGCAAATTTGATAAAGAAGCATGATCCATCCTTCTGCTATCGTCAGGAAATGCATCTCATTGATATGACATCAAGAGGCTCAGGTAAAGTGATGAAGAAAGATATTCCAGGCAAATGGAAAACAAAAAAGGACAGGAGTTTCTATTCTTATATCAGACAAAACAAACTTTAAACCACCCCCCCCAAAAAAAATTAAAAAGGACAGTGAAAGACTCTACAAAATGGTAAAAAGCTCAAATCAGGAGCAGTGGCTCACAGCTATAATCCCAGCACTTTGAGAGGCCAAGGTGGGAGTATCCCTTGAGGCTAGGAGTTTGAAATCAGCTTAGGCAGCATAGTGAGACCTTCATCTCTAAAATAATAGCAATAATAGTAATACTAATATGAATAATAATATTAACAATCAGCAGCAGCAGCAAATGATAAAAAGTTCAATCTATCAGCAAGAAATACCCTTCCTGAATGTATACACACCCAATATAGGAGCACCCAGATTTACAAAACAATTGCTAATTAAACTAAGAGAAGATAAAGACAGTCATAAAATCATAGTCAGAAACTTTAATACCAAGCTAACATTAGACAGATCATAAAGGTAAAAACTACCAAGAAAATCTGGAAACTCAACTCAACACTCGACCAATTGGATCTAATAGACATCTGTAGAATACCTTACCCAACTTCCACAGAATATACATTCTCATCATCAGCTCTTCAAAGATACCCTAAGATTGACCACATACTCATATATAAATCAAGTATGAAAAAATGTCAAAAGGTTGAAATACCAAGCACATTCTCAGACCACAGCAAAATGAAAATAGGAATGAAAACAGGAACCCACCAAACACCAAATACATGGAAATTAAACAATATGCTTCTGTGTGACTTTTAGATTAACACAGAAATAGGGAAGGAGGCAGAGGAGAAGAAAAAAATTCCTAGAAACAAATGAAAACAAAGACATAATACACTAAAATCTCTGGGATACCATGAAAGTACTGCAGAGAGGAGGATTTATAACAGTGTACACACTTATCAAGAAATATAGAGATCTCAAGTAAGCAGTCTAACACTGCACCTAAGGGAACTGGAAAGACAAGAACAATCCAATCCTAGAATCAGTAGAACAACAAAAATCATCAAAATAAATTCATAACAATGAAACAGAGACCAAAAAAAAAAAAATTCATACAAAGACTAAATGAGATGATAGCTGATTCTTTGAAAGGATAAGTAAGATTGACAGAACTCTGGCCAGATTAACAAAAAGAGAGAGAGGGAGAGAGAAAATTCAAAGAAACACAATTAGAAATGAAAAAAAGTGATGTTACAACTAACCCTGAAGAAATACACTAGATTATGAGAGATTACTATGAATATCTGTATATGAGTAAATTAGAAAGTCTAGAGGAAATGGAGATATTCCTAGCATCATGTAACCTTCCAAGATTGGGACAAAAAGAAAATGAAATAATAAACAGACCAATAAAAAAAATGACAGTAATAAGAAATCTTCCTAGCAAAAAAAGCCTGGGCCAGATGGTTTCTCTGCTGAATTCTACAAGATGTACAAGGAAGAGCTCATACCAATTCTATTAAAAGTATTCTGAAGAATTGAAAAAGAGGAAATTCTCCCTAGCTCATTCTAGGAAGCCACTATCATACTGATACCTAAAAAAGTGGCAAAGACTCAACAGGTAAATAAAACTTATTTCCCTGATGAATACAGGTACAAAAATTCTCAACAAGATTCTAGAAAATTGCATCTAGCACATTACAAGTATCATTCATCATGACTAACATCCAGTATCTACAAGGAACTCAAACAAAATAACAGAAAAAAAGCTAGTAACACAATTTAAAAGTTTGCAAAGGACATGAACAGACAATTCTTAAAGGAAGACATACAAGCAGCCAACAAATATTAAAAAATTCTCAACTTCACTAATCATCAGAGAAAGGCAAATCAAGACTGCAGTGAGGTACCACCTCACACGAGTAAGGATGGCTATCATTAAAGGCAAAAAAACAACAGGTGTTGGCAAGGCTATGAAGAAAAGGAACGGTTTCTATACTGTTGGTGTGAATGTATATGAGTTTGACCTTGTGGAAAGCAGTGTGGCAATTTCTCAAAGAATTAAAAATTGAGCTACCATTTGATCTAGCAATAATCTCATTCCTGGGAATATACACCGAGGAGCATAAATTGTTCTACCAAAAAAACACTTGTTCTTGCATGTATATTGCAGCACTAATCACAAAGAAAAACAAGAAACCAACCCCAATGCCCATTGAAAGCGAACTGAATAAAGAAAACATGGTACACACACATAATGGACTACTATACAGCCATAAAGAAGAACAAAATCATGACCTTTTTGCAGCAACATGGAGGCAGCTGAAACCTTCATTCTAAGTAAACTATCACAGAAACAAAAAACTAGCTGGGCTTGGTGGCTCCGCCTGTAATCCCGCGCCTTTGGGAGGCTGAGGTGAGTGGATTGCCTGAACCCATGGGTCCGTGACCCACCTGGGCAGCGAGACCTCATCTCTACAATAAATCAAAAAATCAATTGGGCGTGGTAGCGCGCACCTGTAGTTCCGGCTACTCAGAAGGCTGAGGCGGAAGGATCGCCGGAGCCCAGCGGGTTGAGGCTGCGGTGGCCGGGAGCGGCCACTGCACTCCAGTCTGGGCGACAGAGTGAGACTCCGACTCAAAAAAAAAAAAAAGAAAAGAAACCAAAAACTGAATGCCGCATGTTCTCATTCATAAGTGGGCACTAAACATGGAGCTCACTGGCACAAAGGCAGGAACAACAGATGTTGGATATTACTAAAAGAGGGAGGGAGGGATAATATGAGGCAAACAACCACCAACTGGGTGTCATGTCCAATACTGGGGGGAAGAAGGTCTTCTAGATGCCCACATCTTACCTTCACATAATTTACTTAGGTAGTAAATACACATACTTCACAACTCTACCATAAATTTAAAAAAAAAGTTGTGCTGGTATTGCTGTCGCTACAACTCTGATCTTTGCTGAGACTGAACTCCATTACCAAGGACAAGTGTGAAACCTACATTGCCATATCTTAGCATCACTTTAAGTACAAAGTCCTATAGGAGAGTCCCAATAAACAAGCCTTAGCTTAAATTGGGTGGGGAGGAGAAGCAGCTGCCTTTCATATTTAAAGTATGAGGCAAGGCTGTGTCTCCCTCTGGTTACCCAACGGAGTATTATCCTAAACTGGAAGGATGTCCAGATTCTGGAGAACCAAAATGACATAGCAAATGTTCACCACAAGTCCCCTGCCCACCTTCAAAGACAACTCAAATTCCACTCTTACAAAGTGAATACTTTCATTGACTATAGTAAATTTAACTAGATCAACATTTCCAGAAGTATGTCTCAGATAACACAATTAACACATTTATGTTATTTAGGCACATTAATGAGAATAAGTATGAGAAAGATACAAATACCCTTTACTGAAGTTCCCACATGTATGCTAATGACATTCAAAATTCTGAGTATTCTCTCTAATAAGAAAAAAATACTTAACTTGTTTAACCAATATTATATAATATATCAAACATATGTGCTCATTCATAGTGTGAGTTATCATTTTTATCCAGTCCTTTAGAAGACTTAAAAATCATCTGTTTGCCTGTGGACCTTTACCAGCCTCTCTCTTATTTGAAGCACTATACAAATAAGTTAGTAAATATATAAAATATATTGAGGACATGTATTAAATACCAACTTATTGTACTTTCAAAAAAAAAAGAGCAGTTGATATATACATAAATGGAAGCTCTATATGATCATTTTTTTTTACCCTGTTCATCTTCATATGTCTGTGTATCCATGTGCTGCCTTACTATGGAACTTTGTGCATAATTAAGTGAAGAAAGAACAAACTCATTTTAACTGGAGGCTGATTTCTTTTTTTTAATCTAAGTCAGCACTTAATTTTTCTTTCAGGAATTAAATCCCATCCTTGGTAAATATTAACTGCTATAGTTATGTTAGCCAATAGCTGTATCAAAAGTTATCAAGGATTATGTTACTGGTCAAATTCTTAGTCTTTAATGCCTTTGGAAGTACCTTTTGTTTTTCAAAAATGAAATTTAATATATGATCATAAATATGTCATAACACTGAAAACAGTAGAAGATATTTCAGATCAGGAACCATCCCATTTGTTTTACTTTTTAACAAAAAGTACAAGAAATCTTTGAAAGAGAAATTTACTGCTTATTAATTGCAAGTAGATGTGGAGATTTGCCAGAATTACTAAATAAGCTAATAGAACAGCTGTCTTATCATCAGCCAGCTACCTATGGTTTAGCCAGTCAGTGACCAGTGTCACAGGAAGAGAACTCCCATGACTTCAGCACTTTACATCACCACTGTCATGCCTGGATAGATCCCATTAGCACCTGCTGGAGTTACGTGTTATGAAGAACGAAATTTAATATTCAATCATGACCAACATGAATCTATTTCATTTAGGTCTATCCTGTCATTTGTCAGATGCACAAACTACAACAACCTTTACTTTATATAGGCTTTTGAAGACATTTAATTTGGATAAAAGGCATGAGTTAAAAGTTTTTATATTTTGATAAAACATGTTAAGTGCTTACTATTTATGTTAAGACAATTACTTAGAGTTTATATTGACACACACACCCACATAGATTATATTTATATATGTATGTAGAAACACACACATATAGACAGATGAGTGATTTAAGAAAAAACTAAAAACTGTTAGTTTGACATAACAGCATTTTGGCCTAAAATCAGTCTGATTGATGTTAATGGTTAATTCCTAGAAATAACTAAATAATTTTTAGTAAACTTGATTTTTTATAAATTTCTTTTATACATTTTTTCCACAAACTTTACACATACCTCTTTACAGCTTACATATACCATTTTATAACATGCTCACACCCTTTATTTTTATCATATACTTTTCGTTGTTTCAAATAACCAGTCACTCTATTATAGGATAAAAATTTACCATACAAGATCCTTTCCTATACAAAATTATTCTCTTTTCTTTATAGGCTTCCTTACCCAAAATTTATCTTTATACCAATAACTGTCTTTACATCTCTCTTTTCTGCTTACTGGTTCCATTCTTTTTACCTTTTTTTATAGATAACTTTTAAAAAATTTACAATTTGAATTAACCTTTTAGTAACTTCTGATTAAGACAAGACTATATAGTTCAACATGGGTGGCCAAAACCAAACAGCTGGCATCTGTGTTAAGAAATTAATTTGGCACCTCATCAACAAGGGCACTTGCATAATGAACATTTGTATACCTAACCCTGAATTGTACCCCACATCTTTAAAATAAAATTTAAAAAATTAATTTGGGTTTCAGTATCTAATATTTACCTGGGGGTTGTTGGGCTGATGGCAATCTGGTGCAGGGCACTGCAAAAGATCTCCAAGCCTTTTCAGTTAGTGACCACCATTTCTTGCGCCAGGTGCTTCCCCTTCCCTCTGGAAGAGGGTGCACTTTTTCTCAAAACAGCCCTCTGGTTTGCACAGTGCACAGGGTCCTGGAGGTCCAGACATTTAGGGAACATATTATGCTTCAAGTGCCCCTGCTGATTGCACCCATAGCAATCCCCTCAGTAGGTTTGTTCTTAACTGGATTTCTGTTGGGTGGTTAGAGTTTTGTTGCTAATAGCGACAGCCAGTTGGGATGCCTGTTTTTGGCCCTGTGATCTTGTACTCCATGTTGGCACCCTTTTGCTTTTTTAATGTCTTGGTTGTTAAAAACCTCAGAAGTGTTTTGTAACTGGAAGTTTGGTATCTGTAGTTCTAAGTCTAGCCTGCAGAGTTGGGCATCTAATATCCCATAGGATAAATCCTTGTTTGCAAAGTAGTGATATAAATAAAAAATGCCTGTACATATGAAATTTTTGACCATTTCTCTTGTTTATAGAATGAACCTAATCACCATATGGTATTAAAGCAAAGAGTCCTGTTTATAATCCAAGCCTCATTATCTGTTAATTTGTACTGAATGCAAATTTTATTACAATAATAAATTAACTTTTTTTAACTGTCTAATTTTAATTTTTCTAAATTTATTAAAATTTGACCCATGGGGAGTCTAAGGATATATACTGAGTATTATCCATTTTCTTTTTCATTTGCAGAGAAAGTGTATTTACTGGAAGATAAATATTTAACTCACAAACAAAATTAGTGATAAATAATAATAATATTTATATACAATTAATATATGTGTTTAATGGAGAGAGAGACAGAGACAGTGACAGGGAGAGAGATAATATAGAAGAAGGAAAAGAAATAACAAGTTTTAAATGACAATGGTTTGGCAATAGTTATGGCCTTGATAGATGGCCACAGACAAAGTAACATAATTTGTGTAAAGTCAAAGAAACTGTGGGTATGAGTGTGTGTGCATACACATGAGAGAAAAGTAAATTTCTACAAAAACATTGACTTGAGAAAGAAAGAAGCAAAAATCACAATAAATAGGGAAAATGATGCATTTTCTTTCCTTAATCATTTTTATTATTATTTTATTATTATTTATTATTTACTTGGTCACTTTTCATACCACATATGTCAACTGTTATGTTACCATATAGCATCTGTCTGTTTAAATATCTATTTGCATGCTTACCTACTTACCTACTTACCTATCTATCCATAATAACTAAGACAAAGCCTTGGTAACAGAGTAAGACCTAATCTCTACAAAAAAAAAAAAAATTAGCCAGGCATGGTGGTGCACGCCTGCAGTCCCAGCTACTTGGAATGCTGAGGCAGAAGGAACACCTGAGCCAAAGTCGAGGCTTGCAGTGAGTCAAGATCGTGCCATTGCACTCCAACGTGGAAGACAGAGTGAGGCCTCAATTCAAAACAAAAGATAATAATAATAATAAAGACATATACAAGAGAAATAGAAATACCTTAATTAGAAAAGTTTAGCCAGAAATTGTCATTTTAAAAGTTCGGTTCCCCACTGTATGTGCTATTCAAACTTAAAATTTTACAGACAAAATTTATTTTTTAAAAATAGTATTGCCCAAATGAGACATAAAATATTTTCTGAATACTTGATGTAAGAAACAGTTCTGAGACTGAACTCCAGTTTTAGTTTTTAATTATTAGGGCAGAAAGAGATGGAAGCTCAGTATTTTTATGAGTTATGTTGATTGTATGTCTTTGTAAAACATATTCCTCCACCTCAACTTTTAACCTGGAGAAGAATTAATCAATATATATCACCATTAATATAACTACCATTATATTAATCAACCTCTTTCATTAATTACAGCCCCTTCTCCATTCTATCTTCTGTGACCTTGATATTAATGTAGTTGATCTTTCCAGTTGTCTGGCTTCATAACAAACAAAATGTATCAGCTCCAATGACTGTTATTTCAATTATGTTTTAGCCACCTACCCATATGCTACTCTGATGTTAACATTACACTGTTCACATTCTAGCTGATAGCTCCTCAGCATGATGCTATCGACAGCCCCTCATTTTCATATACTTTAAAAAAGATTAAAGACAAAAAATAATGAACAAAATGAATATAAATTCATTATTCTAATCCCCATTTGTTTTCACCTAAGAAAGGTCTTTCCAAACCTTATACATTAATTCACTAAATGCAAAAAGACATTTTATTTAATATTATGTTATAAATATATAATAATTTTTCCAAATAGTCTTCAGCATTATTCTAATGGTTTCATAACATGACATCAAACTTTTGGAAGGCAATTTTTCAGATGAATTTCCAGATTTGGAACCAGATTGTCTGGATTAACATTTTCATTCTTTTTTTTTTTTTTTGAGTTGGAGTCTCACTCTGTCGCCCAGACAGGAGTGCAGTGGCCGCTCCCGGCCACCACAGCCTCGGCCTGCTGGGCTCCGGCGATCCTTCCACCTCAGCCTTCGGAGTAGCCGGAATTACAGGCATGCACTACCACGCCCGGCTGATTTTCTGATTTATTGTAGAGATGAGGTCTCGCTGCCCAGGCGGGTCTTAAACCCGCGGGCTCAGGCAATCCACTCACCTCAGCCTCCCAAAGGTGCGGGATTACAGGCTGAGCCACCGAGCCCAGCTAACATTTTCATTCATAAACTCAGATTATATTGGGAGCTTAGTCACATCTCTGTGCTCAATTTCCCTATCTATAGAATAAGGATAATAATATATCCTTATATGGTTTTACATATTTCATGCTTGGAACCTGGCACCCATATAGTTTTACATATTTCATGCTTGGAACCTGGCACCCGGGTAGGTGCTTAATACATATTAGATTATATAAATTACAATGTGCCATGTTTTATTTATAGATCTACATATACTGCTAGAAATGTAGGTCTTTATAAATTTTTAAATTTTGCTACTGAAGAAAATGCTGCAACAAGCACAGAGCTTTCATCTGTTGAATCATTTGTCTGGCTAAATTCTTAAGAAAGATATTAACTATGTCCAAGAACATAGATGCTCTTTTTATGCCTTTTAAAATTAAGATTTAAAATACAAATATAACGATATCAATTTTTAGCACCATATTAAATGTTGACAATCACCTGTTTTCCGTAAATATCTCTTTCCTTGTCTTTCAAAATGCCCTCTCCTTTTTCTTTTGTCTTTTTTCTCTAGTCACTCAATATGCTGTGTTTTGTCTCATTCCTCCATCCTGACAAAATTTGGCCTTTCTCAGCTATCAGGCCTTATGTTTGCTTTCTATGTTCTTTCCTTTGATATCACAGTCTAACTTGGACATCATTTATATTCTGATGACTTTCAGGGCTGTCCCTGAAATATCTTCTGAGAGCTATGTTTCAGTAATCTAACTTCCCTCTGAACACCAACATTCCATTATACTTGAACATTACTCCAATTTTATATGATTTTGTAACTGTTGCCCCAATATCCCAAAATGAAAAACATGATATTATTTTTATCTTTTTACTTCCACACATGCAGGCATTGTTAAGCCCTGTAACACCTGTCCCCTCCCCTCCAGGAAATTCTACATACTAATTTCCAATATAATCTGGTTCACTTAATAAAGGAATTAAATTATAAAATAAGATCAAGCATTGAGCTCTGTAAATTCATATGGATTTCTCATTACTGTCTTAGATAAAGAGAATGATGCATTACTATTTTTATGCAGAAGGCTTGAAAGGAGAGATGAGGACATAAAGAGAATTTCTGGTACTGCTTTAACTCAGTCTCCTCCCTGACATGAGATTTGAGATAAATTACTTCTGATTTAAACCATGTGTCAATAATTATCAATATATAATCATGTAGGTATGCCCTGTGACAAAATCAATTAAATAGATGTCTTCTCCTTTACAAAATTTTCTCAATAAATTTAATCACTTAGATGCTGTGATCAGCAGAAATTTAACATATATCTTTCTACCCCTAAAATGTCTACCTTCTGGTATACACGCCCTGTTTAATTCCTTCTCCTTGAGTGTAGGTAGCAACTGTAAATATGATGGGCTATTACTCTACAATTAGGTTGCTAATCAGTTGACTTTTGAATAATTTTTAAAAAACATCTAATTAGGCTCAATCTAATCAGGAGAGTTCTTTGAAGGGCCTGAACCCTTTCTCATGTCAGAAATTCAAAGTGTGTAATGAATTTTATGTGAGAGAAATTTTCCATCATTGGCTTTGAAGATGGGGGAGCCATGAAGCAAGGAATGTCAGCAGCCTCCAAGACCTAAGTGCTCCCAGTTGAAAATCAACAAGGAAACTGGACCACAGTCTAGCCACAAGAAACTGAATTCCAACAGCAACCTGAATGATTACAGATAGGAAGTAGGCCTTGATTACAGTCTTGTTAAGACCCTAATTAGAGGATCCTGTTGTGTCATGGTGAACTTCTGATCTATAAAACTATGGGCTAATACATGGATGTTGTTTTGAGGTGCTAAATTTGTGGCAACTTGTTACAGAGCAATATAAAACTAAAATCATTGCTGAAAAAATAATTTTTACTTTATCACTTTAATTCAGAGTAATGTCTGTTTTAAAATGGATTTTATATTTAGATTAAGTGTTAACTTTTTAAAGAGAGAAAAATCACATAATTTTAAAAAGTACAAATGATAGGATTGCTTGTCTGTATAATTTAAGTGACATCAATCTGTCAAAAAGTATATGTACAATTTCACTGAGCGTGAGGGAGTGTTTTAATTAGGAAATGTCTGCTTATTTTTTAAAGAACTGGCTTAAATCATTATAACAATTTGGCTACTGGGTATCATTTAGCTTTTTAATCCAAATTTTTAGAATGCAAATGTGTGAACAACTCATTTAAATGTCAGCAAAGAAATCTCACACCATAGCCAATATGAATTAAGTCATCTAACTATGCGTTTTAGTGAATATTTCTCATGTCTGTATATTCTTGTTGGTAATCACTTCTCAGCAATTTTCTAAGGCTTTCCAAGTATAGTCATTTTTAAGCAAATCCATGATAAAACTTCTCCCCATAAAGCTCTTCTCAAAATTTTGCTTCTGCTCTTTTCATATGTAAAGAAAGTATTCATATTAATATGCCACAAGCATAGAGAAAAAGCTCATTAAATAAGTAAAAATAGAAGCAGTGTTGACATCACAAATAAAAGAACACAGCAATGCATGTGTTTTCATTTCAGTTAAGGTCCATTACTTTTTACAATATATAATAATCTGAAATAATTTTTCAAACTGGGAGTAAAGACTTCCATTTGCCCTTTAACATCAAAACTCATTTCATTTAAAGAGCTCAATTCTTCTCAGAAGTAAAACTCCAGTTAGAAAACAGTCATTTTATCTTGTTTCTTTGGCAATAAGCATATCTTGATACTATATGCCATCTCGATCTGGCACCTGTAGCTAGCAAAGCTAACATTTATTGAGTTTTACCATGAGACACGAATTGTCCTGAAAGCTTTACACATATATGCTTTCTAAACCTTACAACAGACCCATGGGGTAGGGTATCTTATCACCAAGCCCCACAAGAGGTTAAGTAATTTGTCCTGGCAAGACGGCTAGGGACTATCACTGAGCTAATTTTGAAGTCCAGGCAATCGGCACCATAGGTACTCTCTGTACGACTCTGCTACATTCTCTCTACAGAGATCACCAAGTTCCTTTTCTCTTTTCCTTGAGCCTTAGTTTCGTTCATTTATCCCTCAGTCTTAACAGAAAGCACATCATTCCCTATGGGCTCAATTTTATCATGAGATTTACTTGGAGAAAATGTATCAATATACATTGTATGGTGCTGCTGTTTCTTACTTTTGAAATAAGGCATACTAGGAAAAAGTGAAGTAGGAAAATAGTTAAAAATATTTGCAGCTAATCAGATGTGAGGTTGACCAATTATTCCAGTTTACCTCATTCGATTACTACATAAGTAATAACTATATAGGATGAATTCACTCATGCGACAAGGATCTTGTCAGCATCTACTGTATCCTAATGACCTAGGATCGTGCCTGGCACTCATGGAGCTTGCAGTCTAGTGAGGTAGAATGGTAATTTAAAAAATAATAACAAATTTGTGAATTAACTACTATGTTTAAAAGTAATAAGTATTATAAGCCAAAGGAAAAGAGTAAGGTAAAGAAAACCTTGTATTATGGAAGGTTTATAATATTTAATAAGGTGGATTATAATATATAATAAGGTTGTCAGGATAGACATCATTGAAATAATATTTAAGCAAATAATTTAAATGTAAATTTCTGGCAGGACATGATGGCTCATGCCTGTAATCCCAGAACTTTGGGAGACTGAGTGAGGCAGGAGGAATGTTTGAGCCCAGGAGTTCAATACCAGTCTGGACAACATAGCGAGACTTTGTTTCTACAACAACAACAAAAAATAATAATAACAAAACTAGTCAGGCCTGGTGACATGCACTTGCAGTCCCAGCTACTCAGGAGGCCAAGGCATTGCCCGAGCCCAGCAAGTCAAGGCTGTGTGAACCATGACTGTGCTATTGCACTCCAGTCTGAGCAACAGAGTGAGACTCTGACTAAAAAAAAAATCTACTTTTTTCATATATAAAAAGCTAATCTTCTTTATAATCCTTCCATACCTCAAAACAAATATGCAGAGATATACTTATTCATACTTAAGACGTTTTGTGAGAGTTTTAAAAATCCTGGCAGCAATATAGGACCAAATAACTAAATCTCAATTGTAGTTATAATTATAATTCTAACTCAGTAGATTCACTCTACATGTCATTTATCTAAATGCCATTTTTTCTTCACTGAACAAGCATGCATTGATTACCTACCATGTGCAGGCATTTCAAAAGTCCTGAGGGGATGAATTATTTGTGCCCAGGGGGTTCACATTCTGTGAGCATACACAAATAAATCGGGAATTGCAATGCTATGTAAGAGAGTTGCTTGGAGTATTAGGAAGCGTGAAGTAGGGGTCAAGGAGAAGTGATATTTGAGATGAATTTCAAAAGGTGGGTAGAAGATAAAGATGTGAAGTAGAGGAGAGCATTTGGGCCACATAGAGAGGATGACAGGTTGAAAGTATGCACTTTGCTTGTAGCACTAGGTATATTCCTACATGAGAAAAAATAAAAAGATTCTGTAGAACATAATACATAAGGGGACTGCACAGATAATAAAACATTTTGAAATATGGAGTTTGAGAACTGAGCTTCCTTAAATAAACTATTCAGGGTTTATTGCAGTAAAAGTGTTGATAAATAAGCAAACGAGGTTCTCATCATGAGAGTAAGAGGGAGATAACAGAACAGAGATGTTTTCAGCTGGTAAATTGAAAGAGTTGAAAATCATTGCTTTTGGTGGGTGAAGGAGAAAAAGAATCCAGGATGACCTCAGGATTTGTGATGACTTTCAGTATGACCTGGAATATATGAAGTAGAACATATGGTGAAAGATGACAAACCCACTCTGGAGCATGTTGAATATAAAGTGTATGTGTTAAATTTTAATGGAAATGTTCCCATTGATGGCATTATGCAATTTACAACTCCAGTGGTAAGGGAAATAATTCTAGGAATAAGGAATTGGAGATACTAATTGTGTTAATATTTTAAAAACTGTTTTTTGAGTGATGTGCCAGCACCTATGCTGAGAAGAATAAGTAGATTATTTCATCTACTCCACACACTTACATTCTGAAGTCATGACTATTTCTACCTTCATTTATTCAGAAATGATTATTGAGGGTCACTATGTGTTAGGTTCTCTTCAGGGCAATATAGCTGCAGTGACAAACAGGACAAAGTGCCTGCCCCTGTGACATTTCTTTTCATAGATGAAAAATGAGGTGTAGTGGCTCACTAAAAATAAAACCATAATAAAAAATACTGATTAATGAAAAAAAAAAAAATCATACTAGTAGTCAATAAGTGGTAGGATTAGAATTTGAATATAGTTCAAGTTCACGAATCTGAGCTCTTAACTATCATGCCATACTATCCACGAGGTTACAGGTCTGAATATTTAATATACTAATAAGAAGGTAAAAGATCATAAGAAAGCAATTCAAGCTACAGAAGAGAAACTTCTGAACTTTCAAATGACCTTGGAAACAGCCACTATTCTAAGTTAGCTATGCAGAGATGAACAGAAGATGGTCTGAGGATACTTGTTTATACTTGGTTAAACAAAGTCCTATGTTGTACAATTTTTCATAGAATATACTAATATATGAAATTCATACCTGCAAGAGGAATTAAACATGAAACATTTTGCAAACTTTCTTGACCAAGAAACATGTTTTTAGTATAGTCTCTTATAAGACTAATCTTCAATAAGATAAAATTTTGAGGAAAAAAAATGCCCTAGATTATTCATATGGATATATTATCAGATTGCATTGGGACCACTGTTAGTCTATGTTTTTATATGGCATTGCAAAGCCATGAAAAAATTGACTACAAGTAGATTAGTATATTATGTGAACAAGGTTTTTAAATAGAGGATAATTTATTTTATAAAAGTCACGAAACATATTCAATCTTTTGTATTGTATGGCTCAGCTGACACTATTTACTTCTATCTACTTGAGTCTCAAGTCTATTATTAAGGGTTTTATATAGTACTTAAAAAATACCCCATTATTACTACTGTATAAATGTGAGATTTTTTTAAAAGTGGAGAGTGGTTAGCTTTCTAGTAGATACCCTTGTATTACAGTATGATGATGCCAAAAAAGAATGAGTCAGTAAATACATGGTACATCATAGATGTCAGAAGACCACAGAATTTCACGAAAGCTGAATAAATAGAAAAAAATTAAGTATTCTTACACACAATTTACTCAGTGAAAAGGTATGTTGTTTACTGAATTTCTTAATTAGCATTCCTTTGGAAGTATGATTCAGGTAGAGTAGTTCTATTTAGCAGGTACAAAAGAAAACTGCCTGTGAAGTACTTTGGGATGATTAAGAGTAGTGGCAATATGTAGGAAAAAAATAATTTAATTTACAAAGTTATAAAATGGTGATTTAAACTAAAACTGATAAAAATGTATAATTGTCACTCTGACAAAGTTAAAAGGTAATCTAAGTGACTATAAATCTAATTTCAGGATTAAATAAGTAAACTTAGCAACCTTCATTGACCTACTACCTTTAGAAGCTGTTAAAATCTTATTACAGGATTTTAAACAAACAAACTAGAAATGCTTTAAATGAACAATTCTTCTTTCCATGGTTTCCCAAATTGGTATATTAAGATGACATGTTTTCTCCTACCTAACTGTCCATAAACATGCTTTCTCATTAATTAAAAAAAAGGCAACAGAGAAGCAAAATGTGTTAAAGTCCAACTTTAGGCATTCCACACATAGAGATCTGAGGTAACTTTTATTTCTGTGGTTAATTTCATTGTGAGCCATTTTTTACTCTTCCTGCTTGTTACATTTCCCCTTGTAACTACACTTTATTTTTCAAAATAGACAAAGCAGATGTTATTTACAGTTCTATGCTAATACACTGTGTATGTCATCCCCCAAAATTAAACTTTGTGGTATTTTCAATTCTAACTTCTTTCCAGGGAAATTTTTAGATTTAGATATAAAAATATATATAATATGCACATACATATATGTACACATACATATAGGAATATAAATTTCCTCATACTAATAAATATTAGAGTAAAACATCATAAATTACATGGATACCTAGTAGTACCTTTTTTCTCAAACAGTAAGAGAGATCTATAAGAAGTAGTATGAAACTACCATGTAAACTACATCATCACCAGTATCAACTGTCATATTTAGATCAGGAATATTATTTTGCCATCTGATTAAGTGGATTTCTATAATTCAATGGAGGAGTATCTCAGAGTCATGCTCACAAATCTGCATAGCAGAAATGCCACTGAATTTATTTTATAATCATATTAAAAGTTTATTACTATGTGGAATTACATAACTCACACATCATGGGGCAAGAAAATATTAACATATACCAAGTTATAGAGCTTGTATTTTCTACTAGAGAAGCGCTTGTTTGAATATAAGATTGAGTTACTTATTTCACAAATTTTCCTATTGTTTCTTTTGTTCCCAAAGCTTCAGTAAAAACGGAATTATTTTTTTTTACTTTATTTTTCAAAATTGACATGGACTGCATGTATTTACTGTTGTGAAGTATACGGGGGGTACCCCCCAAAAAAACCAAAATTATTTTTTGGAGTTCAGGCCCCTGTAGCACATGCTTCCTCCCCGCTAGGTAAGTGTTCTAGGAACCCATCAGCATCACTGTACCAGAGAGGCTTCAAAGGGACTATAATTACTATCAGTATTTAACAGAGTAATATACAAGTTTCTTCACAATTTTAAAATCCTATTTGCCTTAAGCTTACACATCCATTTCAAGAAATATATTTAACATACAAATACAATATAAAATATATTTCTAGACATTTTAATGCAGCTTTACTTATACAGTAACAAAAGCTAGAAACACTCTCAATTTCTCAGTTTCTAAGAGAAGAGTATATGTCAGTACCATGAAATACTGTGCAGTTATCTACCTTATAAACACAATACTTGATAAATTCAATGAGGTAAGTCAATGAGTGTTCACTTGAGAATGTCCAATGTACAATACTTAATGAAAAAAAATAAGTCAATGAAAATACGTATAGTAAGTTAACATATTTATTTCAAAATAAATAGATTATTTTCAAAAATATATCTAGCCCATAAGATATTTAAAAATCTCAAATCCTTCTACAAGTCACTATGTTTGTATAACCATTATAAAATCAAGCAAAAAGCAATAAAAAAATCTAAATAGATACTAAATCATTTAAAGATGTACATGGAGAAGAGGAAGATACTAATTTTCCTTTAGACAATTTACTATTCTATGGATTGCAATAAGGAAAAATAACTACTTTTGAAATTCAAATTATTGAAGCAGATTTTTAAAAGTAAAATGAATGGATACCAAGAAAATAAAGGAAGAAAATCTGGACCAGATGATATATCCAGTTTTTAATCTTTTGCATTTTGAAGTCTTACCATAACAATTGATCCAAAAGCTGAAACTTTTCATTCAGAGCTACAGGGATAGTAAATAGACCCAAGAGTCTTTTGTTTGCTTGCTTTCTCCAAGAGTTTTGTAAAGAACAAAGGAATCATTTGGAACCACAGGGGTCAGTAGAAAATAAAGGATGTCCTGACCTAAATGTTGGTGTGGTCACAGTACCATAGTACGGCTGCCCCCAACCTTTTTGACATCAGGGACTGGTTTTATGGAAGACAATTTTTCCATGGACTGGGGGAGTGAAGAGGGGAGGATGGCTTGGAGATGATTCAAGCATGTAACATTTATTGTGCATTTTATTTCCATTATTATTACATTGTAATATATAATAAAATAATTATACAACTCACCACAAAAAGAGAGGCATGGAATAGAACTGGTAAACCAAATAATGGACTAAAATAAGTTTCAGTTTATGACTTAAAGCCTGCCACCAGATGCAGCTGTATAATTGAAGTACATCAACTCACTTGCCACTCACTGATAGGGTTTTGATACGAGATGCAAGCAATTGATTTTGATGGGTTCTGTGAAGTGAAACCTCCCTCCTAATGTTACTCTGTATTTTTAGCCATTCACCAGGGTTCACTGCCTCAGCTACACCTCAGATCATCAGGCATTAAATTATCATAAGGAGTACACAACCTACAATCCTTGCATGCATAGTCTACAATAGGCTTCATGTTCTTATGAAAATCTAATGCCATAGCTGATCTGACAGAATGTAGATACCAGGCGGTAATGTGAGTGAAGGGGAGTAGCTATAAATACAGATGAAACTTTGCTCTCTTGCCTGCCCCTTATTTCCTGCCGTGCAGCTCAGTTCCTAAGAGGCCAGGGATCTGTACCCAAGGTTAGGGACTCCTGCCCTAGTTGATAGTGTGCATTGCTTACTGATGATTAGCAGGACCTAAGGACTTCGATCCTTAGGCACACCAGGCATTGGCAGTCTCTCTCTTGATGACGGGAGCTCTGAGACCAATCATCTAGTCAGTCAAACAGGCAAAAATAAAGTTATTTTGCATAACATGAGGAAGTTGAAAGCTGGAAGGAACTGCAACAAAGTCAAGAGTATTCACTTTTTTTTTTTTTGTACAGAGAGAAAGAAATATATTCCTCATGGCTGTACACTACAGTGTATACAATTGTAACTGAAAAGTTAAGTGACAAAATGGCAATAGTAACAGTAATATTTAAGGAACAAAACACTAACACAGTAGTAATTGGACTTGACTGAATTCAGAAGGTGCCAAAGGAAACCTTTCGGACTTTATACATTTAGAAATATTAATTACTACCCCAAAAGACAACAATCAGATCAGTGAGACAAGGTTAAAGCCCAAGACTGGGAATAAAAAGAAATGGCTTGCATAAAAGATCAGGTGGGAGCCTGTGACCAGTAAAAAAGAGCAAGTCATCAAATAAGAACACTACTAACTCAATATTCTAAAATATTATTTCAAGAATAATCAAAATTATTCTTGAGATATTTTACATTTTTTAATACTAAGTCTTTGAAATCCAATATATATTTTACAATATATATTTATCCAATATATATTTTAAAGCACATGCTAATTTGAGTTAACTGCAGTGCTCGTCAGCAATTGTGGCCAGTGACTATTTCAGAAAGTGTTTCTCTAGAAAAAGCAGTAGTATATCTGCAAATTGGTTAGGATACTAATTGACACAACCACCGTGGAGAACCAGCATAGTATGTACATACCCTGTGGCCCAGTATCAATGTATAGGAAAGTAATAATAATAATTAAAAAACCAGTACAAAAACGCTGATAGGAACAAAGATTTGATTACCATCTCCAACAAAACACTGAGTGTTTATTATTTTCATGAAATGAAGAATTTGTATGCAATGACGGGAATATAAAAGTATTTCTTGCAACTAGGACAAGTATGTTTTATACTCTCATACTGACTACATATGAAGGCAGATACATTATTTGATCATTGAGTCATATGTCTTCACCTATGAATGCTAACCAGTTGGTAGACTAAGCTGGAAAGACAACTTGCACAATGATGCCAGCATCTACGTTTCTGAATTTCTGAATCTGCTCCATTCTTCTAAATTCAGTCGTGTAACATTGTCACCATTACTCTGGGGGCCCTAAAATGTTACCTGGCTTTGATGCACACATTTACAAATTTGTTGACATTAAAATCCTGGCAACTAACAACAGATACAAGAGAGCATACAATAAGAAACAGGTTATTTAAACAATACAGTAAAGAGACCACAGGCTCAGCCTCTGAATCATACTTTTGTGATATGATAAATGTACCTCTCTGATACATATTCTCCTCATCCCTAAATTATGTGTGAAACCTACTCTACAGGACTGTGGGAAGCAAAGTGCCTGTTACAATGCCTTTCACATTAGCCTAGTCAAACAGCTGCCATGTTAGAATTTTTAAAAAGTGGCCAGGTGCAGTGGCTCAAGTCTGTAATCCCAGCACTTTGGGAGGCTGTGGTAAGAGGACTGCCTGAGCCCAGGAGTTCGAGACCACCTGGGCAACTTGGTGAGAGCTCATCTCCACAATATATCAAAAAATTAGCTGGGTGTAGTAGTGCACACCTGTATTTCTGGCTACTTGGAAGTCTGAGGCGGAAGGATCACCTGAGTCGAGCAGGTGGACACCGGGGTGACAATGAGCATGTCACTGTACTCTAGCCTGGGTGACAGAGAGAGACTCTGACTCAAAAAAAAAGAGAGAATTTTTAAAAAGCAGTATAATTGATAACAATTTACCTTTTTAAAACATCTCCACAATGCTATGTCTGGATCATAATTAGAACAATCTATTTACATTTAATATCCTAAAGAAAAACTTCTGGTAATCAAAAAAAATGCAAGTCAAAGGAATAATATTAGAGCATCTTTAGACTTCTAAATTAACAAATATTATGTTAAATGATATTATTCAAGTTTGGAAAGGATGTAGTGAGAAAGAAATCACATACACTAGTGGTGACAATGTTAACGGTTATCAGATCTCCAAAGAGAACTGGATACTCCTTTGATTTAGTAACCCTAGTATGAGTAAGCTTTCCTTGGGAAACAATTAAAAATATGTTTTTGTCCAAAAAGTTCATCTTGTATATAATTTTAAAATGGCAGTTTCTCATATCCCTAATATGAGAATGTGTATTGCAAAACATACATTGATAGAATTAAGCAATACTTAATTATCAAAAATGATATTTAAGGTGTTCAATTATATGAAGGAATGTCATATGTTTAACAGAGAGTGGAATAGTAACTATGAAAAAATGCACAGAAAAATGGGAACTAACTTATTTAAACAAAAATGTCTCTTTATTCTGAAAATATCTATTTTGAATATTTTGTCCAAATATCAGTAAACAAAAAGTAACACAAATTTCTAAAACTTAATGACCAAAAATTTCTAAAAACTTAATGACCAAAGATATCATTTCTACCAACCAGTTTATAAACTTTTATGTTCATTAAAAAGTGGTATCAGGTATCTTTCTTTGCCATGGATACCATACATTTTTATGTTGACTGTAGATCTCTATTATGAAAATTTTTGTAGCTAATTATTGGCAGATTATTTTCACCTTATTGATTTTTATCATTCTTTTAGTCTTTAATTTTTTGTGTATGTGTGTACTTCAATGCTTTTTAGTATTGAAAATATACATTTTATTTTATTTTTTCCCATTTAAACTGTATAATTTATTTCATTTTATTTTGTTATTTTTTTATTTTTTGAGTTGGAGTCTCACTCTGACGCCCAGACTGGAGTGCAGTGGCTGCTCCTGGCCACCGCAGCCTCGACCTGCTGGGCTCCGGCGATCCTTCCGTCTCAGCCTTCCAAGTAGCTGGAATTACAGGAATGCGCTACCACGCCTGGCTAACTTTTTTTTTTTTTCTTGATTTATTGTAGAGATGAGGTCTCACCAAGTTGTCCAGGCGGGTCTCGAACCCGCGGGCTCAGGCAATCCACTCACCTCAGCCTCCCAAGGCGCAGGATTACAGGCTGAGCCACCAAGCCTGGCTTAAAGTGTATGATTTAATGGCTTTAAGTATATTCACTGAGCTATGCAACTATTACCACAAAAAATATGCATTTAAAGTATTAAGTCATTATACCAAAGGAAAGCTATCATGTGTTTGCCAAACTAAGAAATAAGGTGTCCCCACTAGGCCATCTTTGGGTATTTGATAGAAAATGCAGAAGTCACCTAGAAACCAGCTAGAGAGTAAAGAACTGACGGGATCTCAATTACACCACTGGGTCTTAATCAGCTCAAAAGTCTCATTTGTTGCCTAGTGATAAATATATGCTAGCAATACATTATTTAGGCCATGCATAATTATCTTACTAAGGAAGCAAAATTATGACTCTAGTTTTAGGTCTTATTTTCAGAGTAAAAAGTTACTTCAGAGAAGATTGGTAACAACAATAAAATACATATCCACTATGAGTATTTTTTATTCCTTTTGCATTTGAACTGATCCTGAATGTTAAAATTCACTAACTAAAATGATTGCCAGTGAGGTTGTTTTTCTCAGTATGCTTCCAAATTCTCTAAGATTAGTTATTTCAGAAAGCTCTACTCTCACTTTTATTTTCATTTTTTTATTATTATAAAGATGTGAGGTACAATTCAGGGTTAGGTATACAAATGTTGATTATTCTGGTACCCTTGTTAATGAGGTATGCCCCTCCCTCCCCTAGCAGTTTCCCTCAACTGCCTATCCTACCCGCCTCCCCTGACACTTTCCCACTACTGCCAATCCCTTTCTTATAGTATTGTTGTTGTTCAAGGTCTACTTATGAGTGAGAACATATGATACTCTGTTCTTTGTTTCTGTGATAGATCACTGAGTATGATAGGCTCTAAATCCACTTAAGTTGCTACAAAGTCGATATGTTCGTCCTTCTTTATGGCTGCATAATATTCCATTATGTATATGTACAACATTTTTTTTATCCAGACCAACTTTTATGAGCAACATGGTTGGTTCCGTGTTTTTGCTATCATGTCTACTGCCACTTGTAAAACTCCTTCCAAAACAAGATATTTTCTGAGTTAGCAGAGAGTGGAAGCCTAAAGTAATTGTCTCTTGCCATCAGGGGTTAATGAATTATAGTACCATTTATATGAACTGGGCATCAAACAGCTAAACACTAAAGCTCAGGCTGAGGTCTGGCTGCACCTCAAGGCCTGTAGGCAGCCTTTGGTGCTTCTCAGGTGTAGTGGGGCTGTTGTGTATGAGAAACAGGAAACAACCTTAGGGACAGGTGTGTTGTACTAATGAGTGGGAAGAGAGTGGAGGATATCATCTATGTAGTCCCCAACCTATGACAAACCATGAGCTCTTCTTACCACCAGAGGAACAGAATAGCAAAAGGGAGAGGGGGCAGAGTAGCACTAGCATGAAAAAGAAGTCCTGCCTCATCGAGACGAGTATAGGAGAAGCAGAGGCTTATAACAGAGAGTTGAATATGCTTTATTGGAAAAATAAATGGGAATTGCTGAATCCTTTATCGAGGAATGCTAAGTCTTTGCATTTTAAGCATAAAGTTTGAGTATTTTCAGAATATCTTCTCTGAAAGAAGTATGAAAGTACAGTGGTAACTAGCCAAGCAGCAATACTGGATCACAAGGAATTTATCACAAGCAGAAGAATATATATATATATATATATAAAACAAGGATATATTCATAGGAGGTGTTTGCCGAACACCTAATCAAGAAACATGAGAAAAGAATTATTAGTACGAACACTGGATCGCACCATAAATTAAGCCTAGGAATTATATTTAGAATTTGGTGAGCATTTATACAACTATAGATAAATAGGTATATGTATATATTTATATATATGTACCAATGTATGTGTGCATACACACACACACACACACACACACACACACACAAACACACACACACACACACGCAAACAACAAACTGTGCCATTTTTTCTAACTAACCAGATTTGCCATTTCTCCAAAGTCCTTTGAGGTAATAGTTTTAGAAACTATTTGAACAAGGCTTAACTCAACTAACCTTCATTCACGTCCCTGATACCAGACCAGCCAATGAATTTTACCTAGAAACCAGAGGTCATCAAGACCTTCTATTAACTGAAAACTTCATGTAGATCAGCAGTCAAGGCGAGCCAGGAACACTGGTTACTTTCATTATATAAGATTTTCTTTCTTTCTTTCTGAAACTTGATCTTCCAAATTCAAAGAAATTATCACAGAGCAAAGTAATTTGAACAATGATAGATCATCTAAACCCCATTGACCATTATTTAAAATAAGACCTCATCTAAGCCATCTAAATACTTGAGACAATGTAGATTTCCAAATTATTCAAACAACTGAAGTGCCACACACTTGTCCTTGGTAGTTCTCTGCTTGATTCAAGAACTCTCCTTTCCAAATCACCACTTCCAAAATATAATTTACCAACACAGAGAAAATCAAAGATCTTTCTGAAAGGTATACTGATAGCCTCTTTACCTAAGAAGCTCTTATTTTCTACTTCCAAACATTGATAGAATTCTAATAATCCCTATAATCCAAATGTATATGTATACATAAGTACATATGCATATACATATAAGTTATAGTCCTCATTTGCACTATACACTTTTTTCATGTGTAGAAAATACACCTTGAATGCAAAATTTTTATTTTTTTAGTGATGCAGTTTGTTTTATAACTATTTCAATTAACTGCATTGTGTTGATACCATAAGGCTTTCATCAAAGGGAATTTTTAAAATATATAAAATAAATACAATAGTATTTGGAAAAAACAAAATTTTCCACCTCATGAATGCACAACCAAAAACTGTTCTTCTAAAGACATATTTTTTTAAATTAAGGGTTTTTTCTTGTTTTGTTTTTACACTGAACCCAAAACACTATAAGTAATGTAAACACAAAGTGCTAAGAGACACCAAAATTTATCTACCTTTAAGATGTATCTTGGATCATATTATTCATCACAGCTAAAGAGGGAAAAAAGCTGCTGAAGCTTGTAGCAACAATACCTTCACAAGCTGTTAATTAAGCCAAAACAAACTATGTATTTTTAAAATAAAAAATAAACATATTTATGGTTTATTCCTTAAAAATTATTTAACACACAACACTAAGAAACTTATTTTTTAGAGATGATAAGATCTGTTTAATTTTTCCATTATAATGAATTACAAAATCAAGTACAGTGGAGTGAAATGATTCTTAAGTATTTTTGATTTGTATAAAAGCAAGAGTCAATTATTTTAAACTAATTCCCAAAATATTTGTTAAAATATTGTTTTTACTTATTTAAGACAGCAGTGATCATTTAACGCCTCAGTCTCCCAAGAAGCAAATATTCAAATAGCACTAACACAACCTAATGTTAATAATTTCATTCTTTTACAACTATATCAGGTAGAAATTCACCATCTGCCTTTTAGTCATTTACATTGTAGAGAAAGTACTCTTGTCATCCCAGACCAAAAAAATCCTTCACAATAGTCATTGAAATCCATATAACTTTTCTTCTTTCCACAGTTCCTAGTAAAGTGCTCTCTCATAAGGATGCTAAATAATATTTCAAACAGAATTAGAATACACCTAGACATAATATATTTGAACCACTATTTTCTACTAGACAACATTAATAACATACAAAGTTCTTAATAGTTTTGTAAATAACAGATTTTATATTATTTATGGATCTTCAACCAACCAGACTTCTTTTATAAGTTTATTAAAGAGACTGGGAGGATTAGAGACAATGGCAGCTGTAAATTACACATTTTATTTGTAGCTTACATGTGAAAACCAAATAGTTCTCAAATGCTATGGGTCTTCATGAAGGAATGGCTCATTTTTATATTCATTTAATAACTAAGAAATTAATACATTAAAATTAATCTAGTTTACTTAAATAAACTTAATTTAGTTTATTTTATCTTCTTACTTCACGTGCATTAACCCAGAAAAGTAAAATAACGTGAACTCTTAATAAGAAGGTAAGCATGTAATACATAATCAAGATATCTTCTGAGATATCAATATTGATTTTTTTCTTCACTAGAAATACATTTTCTGCTCAGAAATTTGGCCACCAAAACATTTCTAAATAAACCAATATACTCACATCCATATGTAATATATGAATTGCTTACCTCAGTCAAGTGTGGTGTAGGGTTAAATCCACAGAGATTACATACTTGATTCTTGCATTCAGTGCAAGTATTGAAGTTAGGAGAATCTTTAGAACCTATGTTGAGTTCAGTTTTGCAGAGTGGACAGGTTGATTCTGGTTTGAGGGTCTTTTCTGCTTTGAGGGGAAGGACAGCCTTTTGAGGTTCAGCTGTTGAAGGTTTGCTATCTTTAACAGGTGGTGGCTTTTTTTCTGTTTCTGTTCTTTTTGCTGTTGGAATTTGTTGGGCTTTGGGCTCTACTTTTTCAGCTGCTGGGGCTTTTGTTTCCTTTTTCACTGGTGTAGTCTTTGCAGGTGCTGGTGGTGCCTGACCTGCGGATTTGGGTGGCCCCTGAGAAGTAGGCGGCTGTGAAGAGGGAGGAGCTTGTTTTGTCGGGGCTCCTGGCCCACTTTGTGACTGAGGTCCAGGCTGGCCTGCCGTGGAAATTAAATTTGATGCCTGGCTGAAGATTGATGCTCCAAACCCAAAGAGTTTCCCAGTCACAGTTTCTTGAGGAGTTGTAGGCTGTGATTTAGGGGCATCAGTAATACTTCCCAGATTCAGACTGAAACGTCTTGACTGCTCCTGAGGCTTTGGGGGTTGTTGAGATGTGGGGATAGTTTGGCCAGTGGTAGATCGTGGGCCAGGGGGTGTTGGTGACCCTTTTGGCATTGGCTTGGCATCTGGTTTAGGAGTCATTTTGGTTTGTGCTTTCTTAGGTTCTTCTTTCTTTTGAACTGGATCACTTTGTTTTTTACCTTTGCTCTCTGAACTAGGCCCAGGATGTGAAATAATTTTTGAATCTGATGCAGGTCGAGGTATGGCTTTAGAATCAAATGGGGTGACTTTTTCCCCTGTTGGTGGAAAACTATGTGAGGGTTTGGCAGAGTCTGTTTTTAGCAGAGGAGTTGTTTTCTCTTGAGGTTGTGACTGTACTTCAGAACTCGGA
Source organism: Carlito syrichta (assembly GCF_000164805.1). Lineage (NCBI taxonomy): Eukaryota > Metazoa > Chordata > Mammalia > Primates > Tarsiidae > Carlito > Carlito syrichta. The sequence continues at coordinate 105,334 of NW_007159783.1, read as the reverse complement.
ATATCCGGTTTTGTTGTTACTGATGATGGGGATTCGATGTCTGTGGGGGGCTTTACTGCCTTGGGTTGCTTTGGTTTATCATCAGCAACAGGGACCTTGGCCTGTTCAGATGAGACAGAAGGCTCTTTGGGAGGGGCTGACTTGGACAAAGACTCTGCCTCAGGAGGCTGCTTGGACTTGGCTGGGGGAGAACCATGAAGGGTTGGTTGTTTCACTAGTGGTGGTGGTTTTTTAGACTCAGGTGCCTTGGGGATATCCTGTTTGGAGGCAGGATCCTTCTTTGGGGAACTCTGCTGTGACTGTGGGGATGATTTGCTTCCTGTTGGTGGTGGAGGAACAGGCGCAGTCTTCGGTTTGGGCTGGGGTGATGATGGAATTGGAGCCAGATCACCTCCTAGAGCTCTTTGCATCTGACAGTTTAAACAGACCCACTCTTTTATCTAGAAATAATATAAAACAATGGTCACAGAGGTAATAATATTGTTAAAACACAAAAATATCATCAAAACATGCATGCTGTCATTTGAAACTATGTCATCATTCAAAGCATAAAATATGACCTAATTATTTTAATTAATTTTTACATGAAAGTATTAAAATTTTAACTATATTAAAAAATAATGAACAAATTTCAAAGACCAAAACATCCTATATTTTTTAAAGGGTAAAATCAAAATATAGTTTTGTTTTTTCAATGTTAATTTTGTTATTCTTTCCCTTTGATTAACTTAAATTCTGATTACTCCCAGAAATATAAAACCATGTATAATTTAAAATAAATTTATAACATATTAGATTCCATAAATCAGTTATGACATATTTTCTCTTGATGACTCATAAACAGTATTTAGGTACACAGCCCAGAGTAGGCTTGTCAAATTATGAACACATTGCTAATTTTTTATTTTATTTATTTATTTTTTTTAATTGGAGTCTCACTCTGTCATCCAGACTGGAGTGCTATGGCATGCTCCTGGCCACCGCAGCCTTGCCCTGCTGGGCTCCAGCAATCCTTCCACCTCAGCCTTCCAAATAGCCGGAACTACAGGCATGCGCTACCATGCCTGGCTAATTTTTTATTTATTGTGGAGATGAGGTCTCGCCAAGTTGCCCAGGCGGGTCTCAAACCCGTGGGGTCAGGCAGTCCACTCGCCTCAGCCTCCCAAAGTGCTGGGATCACAGGCTGACCCACCGAGCCTGGCCTCATTGCTAATTTTTTAAATTAGCAAAGCATTACTTCCTCTTTCCAGGCAACACACTAAGCTATGTGAAAACAAAAATTGTTAATCATGCTGAGTTAGAAAGAGAACATTCTCTCCAAAAAAGTTAAATAAAAAAAATAGCACCCCCTTAAATTAGAAGCATCTATCCACTCGCCAATATCTCCTATTATCAATGTCAACTCTGCTGTTTTATTATTCATTTTTCTCATTTTTCTTCCATATTCTTACATGATCATGTCATAAGATAATCATGTCACAAGATGAAAGCAAAAATATAATTAAAAGTATAATTCTTTACATATATTTTCACTCATCTTTTCTATAAACTATCTTATGAGAGATCTGTACCCACATTAACTAGTTTTAATTTAAATTTAAATTCAAATTTCTAGGATTAGTAACTTTCTTTTTTTTGATATTAGATAGATACATAATAAATTTCTGATAATATTGCGGTTGCTCTCTTTTTTCTCTCTGTGAAAAATTTCTTTGGATACATTGGTTTTATCAGGAAATGTGTAAACTTCATTGCAATGTGAATATGAGAGCTTCATACATAGTCAGCCAGTAGGCCATAACTTTATCTTTGGACAACTGTAAAATTAGAATGCTACCATGATGTACCTAATGTGCATCAACACTGGGAAACATATGTTATATTGTCTTTACTCTGATTTTGGTTTATAAATATATATGTCTATATCTTCACCTAAGCAAAGAAAGAGTACCAGAAAAATGTGATGGAAAACAAAAGTCATTGCCTCTTTCCAGGGAGAGAGCCCTGCTTTTCTCTTACCCTTTTGCTTGAACAGACTCCACTCCCCTACCTTTTGTCCTTTGGATGACCACATTTATTTTAACTTTTATAAACAACACATAAAAGACATTTGATCCCTCAATGTTCCCCCTCACTGCTAGAATACATGTTGAAATCATTGTCTATAGCTATCACTCTATGAAAAGCTTTTATCCTCTTAGGATTTTTTAAAAAGAGCTTCCTTTTTATTTAATTATACTGGCCAAATCTGTTGAAGAGAGAAATGATTTTTATCTCAGCACTTAACAGTCTTGTACTGAAAACAGCATATCCAATTTCCTAATTCAACTGACAAAAAAAAAAAAAGCCTTGTTTTACATTGAACAAATAAAAAAGTCCACAATCAGGCTCAGCATTAACATTATAAACCCCCTTCTACTTTGCCCTCAGTCAGGTCTTTCACAATGCACTTAAGAAGAGTAACACCACCACTGCTTTCTCAGTTATCCAAGTTAACATCTTGTAACAGTTTTACCATATTCTTAATTATTTTCTAGGTGTGTCTGCATTGTTTGTAAGAGGAAATTCTCTTTTCATCCCATCACATTTCCAGAGCCACTGTCTCTCATTTGTCCCTTATCATTTCTCAAACACTATATACTTCCACCAAAACTAATTCTGTTTAAAACAAATACATCCCCTCAAACCTCAATGGCTTTCACTACTTATGAAATAAAGTTTTTACAGGAAGCTTAAAATATGTCATTTTGTTTTTGTTCTTATGTTAGCACTTACATATTCTGCTATTTTCAGGTCTACATCTCCAAAAAAAAACTCTCAGCAACAAATAGTAAGGACTTCCTCATAGTAGTCTTTCTATTAATCTCCAGGGTATCAATGACTCCTTAAGTATTAGAGATGTCTACAAATATTTTTTGAACTGGTTTGAATTAAACAAATTAATTGAAAAGGATTAGCTCTGCTGTTTAAGCTATAGCATTTCTGTGTTTACTCTGTGAATCCCCACTGTTTACCCAATCTGTACAGCTGGTTTCTGTCTTCATTCTCTGGTTGTATGCCATTCTTCTCAGAACCCTGCTCTTTCCTCAGACCACTGAAAATCTCTTCTCATCTTGACTCTAACTGAAAAATCTTCTGTAATTACAATGTCTGCTAACCATAAATATTTTTCTTGCCTGGAAATAATCACTGCTTTGTTTCATACTTCCAAATGAAATTTTTATCTGTAGTTCTTAGCAGAGACATACCTCCCTAAGATACTTGCTGCCAGTTATTCATGGTACCCAAGTCTATAATACAGTTGGTCTTCTAGTTTTGCATGTTTGGGTCTTCATTCTACTATACCTATAAATTAGAATCTTAGAAAATTTCAGTCCTCATCACTTCCTCTCTATGCCACAGAAGTAGACAATATCTGAAGCCAAGCCTGATTCACAGAAGCTGACTTCCACAAAGATTTCATAAACAACTTACCAGGTCCTCTGTCACAAGTATCAGCTCATCCCTAACATTACACTATAATCATCCACATCCATTTGATAAGTGGTGGGATAAATTGAACAAACTGAGCCAGAAGAGCCTACAATGGTATCAATGTGTCCTAGGAGGGCTTTTACTGTCAATGAGCAAGCATTAGAAGGAAAGAGTCCAACTTTATTAGATAGATATGTAATCCTGAAGTAGTCTTAAATTCTAGGTTTTATATGACAAACAAGGAAAAATAGGCTTCTTTTCTTTCCCCTGTCTACAGACTTCTTTACAAAAGGTATATAAATGAAAGTCAAGGTTTGAAGACACAATTGTTTAATGAGCTACTTAAACTCCATTAGCTCTATGAAAATAAACAAAAGTAAAGTATAAAGATATTTATTCTTTTAGCCTTCTGATTTAACATGCTATATAAATGGGGGTAAGAGAATAGTCAGACAAGATTTCCGCTCATTCCACGGTCACTCTGTATACCAATGCAGACTTGTATATAATTACTTTAACACACTTCCTTGCTTATTACAGTCCTCAAAGGAGTTCCCTTTTGTTAAGCCTTTATTATGTATCAGAGCTGTAAAATACACTATTAGGACTTGATTGGCTAAGGCCTTTGATGCATAATTATAAATGTCTTATTTAGATTTCTCAAGAAGTAGGCCTTGAAGGTTTACCTGTGAACTTCTCATACAGAGCTTCAATTACTGGTAACATTTTCAAAAAAGTATCAAACTATTGATTACCAAAAAGTTATACTCTAGGTTTATCTTCAATAATGATTCAAGATACTCAACTTAATATATCTAAGCAATTAAGTGAATTACTAAATTATGCAGGTCCTTCTCAGAAATGTTATTACTTTATTAAGCTTCAAAACAGAACAGAAGCCTCTCCCTCTGTGTGTGTGTATTCCAAAATGCATAATGACTAACATCTACCTTTCAATGTAGTTCAAACTGGAAAATTTTTTTTTTTTTTTTTGAGTTGGAGTCTCTGCTGGGCTCCGGCAATCCTTCCGCCTCAGCCTTCTGAGGAGCCGGAATTACAGGCATGCGCTACCACGCCTGGCTGATTTTTTGATTTATTGTAGAGATGAGGTCTCGCTGACCAGGCGGGTCTCGAACCCGCTGGCTCAGGCAATCCACTCACCTCAGACTCCCAAAGACGCGGGATTAGAGGCTGAGCCACCGAGCCCGGCAAAACTGGAAAATTTAAACATAAAATCTACATAAAATTTATAACAGAATCTCTGCTCAATTACATAGCAGTAGTACTTTGCTTTTATTTTTATTTTTATTTTTTTAAGTTGGAGTCTCACTCTGTCGCCCAGACAAGTGCAGTGGCCACTCCCAGCCACCGCAGCCTCGACCTGCTGAGCTCCTGCTATCCTTCCACCTTAGCCTTCCAAGAAGCTGGAACTACAGACACGTGCTACCAGGCCTGGCTAATTTTTGATTTATTGTAGAGATGAGGTCTCGCCAAGTTGCCCAGGCAGGTCTCGAACCCGCAGGCTCAGGCAGACCATAACATCTAAATGGACTATTTTTTCCATCAAAGCATATTGTCTTCTCTCTTACGCGATTCCCAGTTAACTGTTGACTCCTCTCTCAAATTTACCTAAATGCTATCCATCCTTTACAATCCACATTGAACTTCCTCCTTTACCATGTAACACTCCATACTCAGTTAAGGTCTGCCACTTCTCAACTATCACAGTACTATTATAGTTTGAACCACAGTATTTACATTCAAATATGTAGTGCCTTACAGAATTTTCCAAGTATTTCCTCTTGTCTCCTCATGCAAATTTCAAAAAGGAACAATCACTTCTCATGCTAACTCTTCTATGTTGGATACCAAGTAAATTTTAGATTTTATTTAATACCAAACTATTCAGAAGTATTTTTTCTATTTCTCATCAAATTATCTTAAAACATTTATTAAAAGCCTAACACTATTTCAAATACCAAAATATATATAAAATAACCAGACAAGAGGTCTAAGAAATTAATATTATAAAGAGAATACTAAGCTACAGTTTGATAGCAGATTATGCTTTCTGCTACGCAAGGACAGCCCAAACCACATGACGTCCCTCACAGAAGCAGTTACTCCCCAACAGCAGTTTGGCTGCAGATGGCTCACGGTAGTTGACATCTTTAGCTATTCATATTAATGCATAATTTATTTTGGTTAAAACTAGACACTAGCATTCCTCAGAACTGTGATAACACACTCAGCAACCTAGTAAAACAATTTATTTAAAACAATCCATCTAGAAATTGGTCAGATATTTCTTCTCTGAAACTGTGTAGATTACAATTTCTGCTGCGTAATTCAGCAGCCATAAACAAACCTTGCAAAAAGTAAACCAAACATGCATTATTTCCTTCATAAACCATAATAATGCTCACCAAATGATAGCAATAACAGTTGCAAATCCTCACAGATAGGATCAAATGATAAAAATATTTTAATCTGTTTTTCAGTGTAGCCTCCCCCCAAAAAACTGACACTTTCACCAAACCACAATTTATAAAATAATTATAGTACATGGACATGAAAGTATATCCATACTCTATTACAGTTACATAAAGAGATCTCAAATCAGTAAATTGAACATACATATATTATGCATTAACACTTCTAAACTGCCTTTCATGTGGTGAATTCAAACTTTTACACCTCAGTTGATTAAAATACACCTAGGTCTTTCACACTATACTGCAGCCTGTGATTCAATAGCTCTAATTAGACAGTGTTTGTACAATTATCTGAAGCCTTATTGCATTATCCTCTTATTATTTTCTTTTAAACTGAAATTAAAAATAAATTACATTAGTGAAAAGAATCAAGGGTCTCATAAACAATATAAGGAGGCAAATATGAACTCATTACATATGCTGAAAGCAGCATATCTTTAAATTTAGTCAGATGTCCCCTGCAGTTAAGGAAATTATTAGTGTGTTGACTTGGGAAGGAAAGAAATATATTTTTAAAAATATATAAAATCCTTAAAATATATTAAAGTTATGTAAAAAGATGATAATGTTCATAAAGAATTTTTAGCCTATTTTAGCTCTGTGTCAACAGAAGTCCCTTACAAACTGCAAATTATTAAGGTTTTACATAATTGTGCGCATGTACATTTTAAAATGTGTGTAAGGAAAATCTGATTTAAAAATTATGTTTAATCAGCATTACATTATTTTCCTTTTTTAATAAATATTATCCACTTTTTCATTACCATATATTTCCTTCTGACCATTTAAAAAAATCCTTCCTGTCAATAAGTTAAAAAACTTTAAATGAGTTAGAAAAGATCCATAAGTTAAAAATTTCCCCCCAAAATACAATTACAGAATCCTAATTACATGTTTACAGAATGAAGCCTGCTAATTGATTTAGTTTATTTTACTAAATCTATTCCTACTAAATCTATTCCTAAGATTTGTTTGAAGTATTCAATTGATAACATGCTGACTTTGCTGAACAAATGATAGTGTCATATTTCTATAAGTTGTTTTGCAAATGATCAATAATTGTTTTGACCTGAGAGAAAAAAGAACAGAAAAAGTGATTTATTATTTTATATTTAGGTTAGACTATATTTCATCTATATAAGCTTTATTATACTTTATTTTGTAAATATAAAATCTTTATAAATATAATTTATAAACAAGATTCCATCTTAAATTGTTAGGTTATTAGCTCTCCTTCTAGATTCTGAATTCTATTCCTGACAATGAGCACCTATGATAACCTTTAGCATGTCTAGCCTCACATTCGAATGTAGTGGCCTGCTCATAGTAGGAGTTCACAACTTTCTTAGAGAACAAAAAAGAATGAATAAGACTCTGGTTTGGGGCAGAAGTGAATAGGAAGGTATAAAATCAGTGCTACAGTGCTCTTAAACCTTGATTTTTTTAATGATAAATATTCAGAAAATAAACTCCAGGAAAGAAAGTTAATTACTTTTTAAATTTAAAGATATGTAAAATTTACACACACACACACACACAAACACACACACACACACACACACACTTTATGTAACACAGAAATTTAGGAAATGGTATAGTGAGTCAAATAATCAGTTAAAGACAATGTGACCTTACAAAAGTCACTTAAATTCTTAACACCAGTTTTCTCATCTACTATTGGAGCTAATGATATTGGTTCTCTTCCTATTTATCTATCAGAATTTTATAAAGATTATTATTAGCATTTAATAATAACAAATGTGTCTACAGTATCAAAGAACTTCCATTTATATTGCCAAATGTGATTTTTAATTTACGAATACTCTCACATTATAAATAATGAAACTAAACACTCAAAAAAAAAAAAGCATCCTGACAAATTCACACAACAAATAAGTAGTTGAGCTAGGTAGGATTCATATACACACTTTCCAAGTCTAAAATCTCATTATTTTCCACTTTTCCAAAGCATCATCTTATGATTAATTTATAAAGAAACATCGCAGATTTCAAAATGTTTTGGAATACCAATTCTGATTCTCTTAGTCTTTTTATTCATTTGTCAAACATGAATACCACCTCATTAAGAGAGCATTAAATGACAAAATACATATGAAGTGGCTAGTGCAATTTGAAATGCAGAGTTCAAATTATGATCTCTCTTCCCTGTCACACAAGATCAATCTTCTTTCTTATGGAAGTAAGAAAAAGACAAGAAACATGGTTTGCAGTAAAAATGCTGCTTCCTTATCAAAGATAACTAGAAATACTTTAAAGTAAATTCATAGTAATATCAGCAAGAGTGCACATGTGTGAGAGGGAAAGCTAGGACAGAACTCATATTGTTTGACATCTTATTGATACATTCATATTATTATTTTAAGAAAAACTAACGTAAACCTCTAACAGATTATTTATATCTTTGTCTTCAATGTAATTAATACCTTTGAAATATTTGTACATAAGAGCACATATTTATCTAAAATAAAATTACAATACTAAGATAATTTAGTTTATATAAAAACTAAACTAAGATATGGAATGGGGAGAGGATTATATGTGTGTACTTTATCAAGAAATAAAAACAATGAGCAAGTTAACTCATTATTATATTCAGTTTACTGTCCAATAAACAATTTTGTTAACTGTGGATATCTGCTTTCATAGCAGAACATCTGTTCTTACCAAGCTATACAGATCACCATACCAGTTGTAATAATATGTAACAACATGCTTATTGGATATTATGAAAGCTGGCTCTACAGAAAGATACCTGAAACACCTAGTCATTTAAAAGCTGAAAGTGAAAAACAGACTTTGGTTCTAATAATTAGGTTTATGGATACAGCATGAGGGATGTGTGTGTGTGTGTGTGTGTGTGTGTGTGTGAGTATACTAACATTATATAGATGTTATATTAATAGCATTTATTAATCATAATATATCATATGCATCCCTGGACATATATTAGCATATTTATCCATCAAATAAGGAAAATTGTACAAATTGAGTCTCAACAAAGGTGAGAGTTAAACAAATAAAGTGTTTGCAAACATATTAAAGTAATGCGGATTTTTAAATGATTGAGTTATAGTTCTTTAATTTCATTAGAAACCATTTTAAATAAAGATAAATTCATTTCATTATAATTAGTATATTCTTATTTTAAATAGTATGAATGATACCATAGGGATTATCAGAGAATTAAATATATATTTAATATATATACTATATATATATTCTTTTTCTTGCAAAAATTTTATGCTTAGAATCAAGTTACTTTATTTTTCTTTATTGGTTTCATATGAACACAGAGCCAGTTAAAGCACACATGGCTGTGACAGGCAAAAATGAAAAAAGAGACTGATCAAACTTGGCATCACAGACATAAAATCCTCATTGTTATTTAGAACCAAAAACTTTTGACTTTTCACCAAGTAGAATCTCAAGGGTAAAGATGTACAGATCAAAAATCCAATTTCTTTTTTCATCCCTTCATATCATACACTTGTTCAACCAATCATTTATGACTCAGAATTTTTTAATTGTCTAGTATTAATTTTAGTTACAACATGATTTTACATTATTTATAAACTAGTGTAAACAGTTTTTACATTAAAAGTAAAAGCCTCTCTCACTACCACGGAGGCTTACTTTCTGGACTCAAAACAGTGTTAACTTCTGCTTTTAGTTCTTCTTGTAGTTGGCATTATACATTGAATAATATGTTTTGATTTTACTTTTCATCTATAAATTTAAATATTATGTATGTTTACCTTCATTTTATGAAAGGTGATTTTTAAAAATAAGAAACCATATATTATCATCTATTTTTAAGAATAGAAATAGTTCCCTATGCTGTGGATTTCATAAAATGCGCATTCTGTTACATTAAAATAGGCAGGAGTGAAGAGACAATCTCAGAATTACATGGATTCCTGGGTACATTCCCACCCTTTCTTTCCTTACCACCATTATCCATGATCTGCAGTCTCAGGACTACACACACCAATTAGAATTTTAATCACCATTAAAAATTTTAGATTCACAAGTAACGCATCAACTCCTAGACTCTATTCCCTAATGGAAGCAAGTAAGGGAAACCTACTACCCATTCCTATCATTCTTTTGGCAAATACTATATCCCTCCCTTAACTTCAATTTTCCTCATAATACTTATAACCATCTGTCACCGTATGTTTTATTTTTCTGTGACCCTTATTAGAATACATGTTCCATAAGGGAAGGTATTTTGTCACTTGTGTTCATTCTATATCCCTAGAGTCTAGAACAAGCATGGTGCATACTTGATGCTAAGTAGTTAAATAATTTTGCTTTTGTTTGTTTTAACTCTATAATCTGGAAAAATTCGAGGTCCTTATTTTTCAGCCCATTTAGTAGGGTCATTTTTACTCTCAATCATTCCACGGAATTTTGAGTGTGGTAATTATTGATAAAATATCTTCTTAAAACTTTCTCAGGAATAGTAAAGACTTTCATACATTCTTTATGTTTGTAGAATGAGCCTTTTCCTATGAGGTTTGCTTGTTTTGGATTAGTTCTTTTATGTCTGTAAATGGTGATATGGTTACAATGTCTAGTAAGACCCTTTAATCCACTTATAGGTAGTCAACAGAGGTTTTTCTATATTGTCTATATTGTAGACAGTTCTTCTTCCCTATGGGTTCTCTATTTTGAATGAGAGGAAATAAGAAGGCAGCAGATCAGTGTCCAAGTAAGGACAGCTTTACTCTGATGGTAATAGATTTGGTGCATTTTTGATTCATGGTTGAGTTGTGTTTTTGTTTTTCTTTGCAACACTGTTGTGGGAGAGGAGCATTACATACACTCCTATTCTTCTTTTGAAGACTCTCAAAAAAAAAAAAAGACCTATTTCCTATGAGGGCCCTTCCTCAGGAATCTCACTCCTTCATTTGTAGAACATTTCCTGACTTTAGCCTGAGGTGGGAAAGAAATGTTTCCCTCTACACCCTGTCTTCCCCGTGATTAGGAGAGCCCAGTTGTCCTATTTGTTCCTACTTCAATATTTTAATTTATTCTTTGATTACTACCCACAACCCACTACTGCTTTTTATTTGTGTTGATTCCAAGTTTAGAGCTTCTCTGAGTTTCCTTAGGAAGCCACTTGTACAGTGGTTTTTCTCAGCTCTTGATCCTTTCCACTTCCTATTTTCTAGGAATTCTTCAACATACCAACTTATGTTATTGGTGCTCTTTCCATTTTCTGGAACTACTATTCTCTCAATCTCTTAAAAAGTGGCACATTAAGAGAGAGGAGATGAACATTTGTATACTCAGTCCTCTTTTTTAAGAGGAACTGTGTGGCAGTCTGTGCTTAGAATTTAAGGTGGCAAAAGGCCTTTGTGCTAAAAACAGCAAGCAACTAAAAAAAGAGTATCCTCTTTTCTAAAAGTTCTTTCAGTTATTCCACCAACAGGAATGTCTTACAGGCTTTCTTTCTCCACAGGTTCCAGCCTCCTGACATGTGGCACAGCTCTACTATTTTCTACCAGCTCTTCTTAACAAATCTACCTCCCCACCCCACCTCCTGTTTCTCTTACTAGAAATAGAAGACACAGCAGGACTATCTACCCAAAGGAGGTGGCCAGCTAAACCATTTTACCCAAGTAAAGAATTTCAGTCATTTTTTGCTCTGTTTTGTTTATTAGTAAGTGGAGGTTTATATGCTAGTCTCTATATATGCAAATTGAGAACTTTTCTGTTTGTTTGGTTTTGGTTTTTTGAGCTCCTAAAGAGTGGCTATGTTTTTGTTAAAAACAAAACAAAACAAAACACAAAACCTAATTTTAGACAAGGGACTAATTAAAGCATGGGCCATTGTGACTGAAAAATAATAACAAAGTCCCACCTAAATCTAGTTTCATCACTAACATTTGGTTTGTTATCAACATTCCTGAAAAGCGATGAGTATTTTCATATATTATAAAATGTCATGAGTTGGGAGAATTATTAAAATTAGGAATAAGCTTTTAAATCTGTGTTTAAATCTATCTTGCTTGAGGCTACACACCAAATGGTATAAGGTACATCAACATAAACAATAAAAATACTTTCGTCACTAATTAGAAAGCAAAAGTTCAGTTTATGTGTCAGAAATAAAACCCAAAGAGAAGACCTATGCTGTAAAGATTTATTCCATTAATAAGTCAGCAAGAAGAGATACAGCTATAAACTCTTCGGGGCATCAAAAGTGTAGGCTTAGAGCCAGTGGATTTTTAAGGCTTTATTTGAATAACACACATCCTGAAAGCCTCCAGAGAGGGTAATTAATTTAAAGGTCATGCTCTTTACATAGATATTTGGGTTGTCTAAGGTGCTGTGTGTGGCAGGGTTAGGGTGTGGGAGAGAGGTTGGTGAATTTATGAGTAAGGGAATACATCCCCTTTTCTAAAGCTTGTGCTGAGTGTAGCTAACTCCCTAATCCTTCCTCATTTAAGAGTCAGGAAGGTCACAAGCAAGTAACCATAATTCTGCTGTGTAGGTACCAAAAAACATCAGAGAAATTCTCTTAGTGTTTTCAAAAAGACAGGAGACCACTATTCTATTTTATCCATTTACTATAAAAGTAATAATTCAGAGTTCCTTGCATATAAACATCAATCTGCAAAACAATAAATTCATGTATTGAAGTACCAAAGAATGTCCAGCCTCTGACATGTCCTATCCTGCATACAAAAGCTTTGCTTACTCAATCTGAATATTTGAGGACTATTTGACTCACAGTGCTAAATCTTCTTTGGACGATGCAGAGAGATTCAATTTTTCATGGACGCATATAACTGCATAGAAGCAGTGACTGTCCCCCAAATTTCATATATCTCATCTCCTACAACGGACACGTTCAACTTCTATCCAGAGTTCTAACTTCTCAACTTTGCTCTCCAGATAATACAGAATTTTGAGGAAATGACCATCAGCATTTGGTGGACAGGATAAGGAAAGATGCCTTTCTAGAGTTCAAAATTAGAATTTTAATTGCATTTTTCTTTATGAGGGAAAACAAATGAAAGTTAAAATGAAATGATATCATTAATACTATTGAACAAGTGTCTTTCGATTGTTACCTTAGAACTCAACAATTTATAATATTGTATCTGTGTAGAAAACAATGTGCAAGTAAATTTGAAAGGCTAAATTTCCTTAAAATACTAAGATGATCTGTACTGCGATATATTACAATGTTAAAACACTTCACATATTTAAAAATGCTATCTCATACAAATTTTTAGTTAGTTCTCCTAATAGAATGAGTCTGGCGGAGAATATGTTATTCTTTTCATGTGTTAAATGGTGCCATTGTTACAGAAAATGTAAATGACTTGTCCAAGCTCATCCAGTCAATTGGGGAATGCCTTCTTTTACTTATCTAGTAAGTCCCCTTACCTGCCCCCACATTACCAACTCCTTCCATGTCCATTCATGTGTTCTGATTCTTAGCATTTCTCACATTCACTTTCCTAAATCGAATACTTCTGCTTTCCTAAAGACTGCTCCAATATTTCCTACTGATAGTGACGGTTCCTTCCTTTGACCCCACAGCACTACATCTCTCTTCTCACCATGAATAAACTAACTTGTAACCAGAAGATATGGTTTGGCTTCTGCTTGGTAGTTTACCATCTGGGTGATCCTAACAATTAGCCTAATAAGCATCTGAATGCCAGTTTCCTCATTAGTATAACAGAGAAAACAGCATATATATGCATAAACTTATTTAGAAGTTTAATTTTGATAAAACAAATAGATCAAATCATGTGAAATGTAAAGCCCTACACAAAGTTACTTTTCATAAATAGATACAGATGTAAGTGTTCTTTTTTATGTATGACTTTTATTTTCCCTATTTCTGGTTGAGGGAAGACTCCATATCTAATGAATATTTGATTCTGTCTTAGCACTCAATGATGTTTTATAACTAGGCATTTGATATGAATTAATCAAATGAATGATCAAATATATAACTACATTAATTAAGGTAAGTTTCATAAAGTAGGATACTCATTGCTACCCTGTAAATGTGGAAGACCAAAATTTGACTCCAACCTGTCTCCAGCCTCATTGCCATTTCTCTTCCACAAGTTCAGTAAATTTAGATTTACTCCTAACTCCCTAAATATACCCACCACTTTTGTGGCTTCGAGTCTTGGCCCTAATCACTGCCCTCTTTCATGTCCTCTACCTATTGAAATAGTATCCTTTTTTTTTTTGAGTAGGATTCTCACTCTTGTTGCTTAGTCTGGAGTGAAGTGGCATGATGGTGACTTACTGCAGTTTGAACCTGCTGGGCTCAAGTGATCTTCCCACCTCTGTCTCCCAAGTAGCCGAGACAACAGGTGTGTACCACCATGCCTGGCTAACTTGCTTTGCTTTTGTGTAGAGATAAGGTCTTGCTATGTCACCCAGGCTGGTCTCAAACTCCTAAGCTCAAGCAATCCTCCTGTCTTGGCCTCCCAAAGTACTGGGATGACAGGTGTGAGCCACTGTGCCTGGCAAAAATAGTACTCATTTTTATATACCCAGCTGAAATGCCATTTTCCCCACAAAGTTATCTTTAATCTTACCTACTGGAAATAAGCACTTTCTACTCTGAAGTCCATAATGCCTGTTCATATTTCTCACAGTTCATATCATCTGGCCACATATTACATTTTCTTGTGCACATATCATTAATCTAATACATTTTAATCATAGTAAAATCAACTTTATGTTTTAGTTATCTTCATATCCCACCAAACATAGAGAAGAATATATTCCTTAGATTAAGTACTCAAATAATGTCTTTCATATAATAGGTATAGAAATAATATATATGGTTTAAATTTTTCACTGCATGTTTTTACCTTATATATTGCCTCCAAACCATGACAAATTCACACATCTTATAAATGATCATCTATCATTTGAAATAATTACTTCATTTTCCTATCATGATAGTATGTTACAAACAGAAATGTATCTTTGCCAAAATTTAAAAGGCCACATATATATTAAAAAACTACTTATAATCTGATTTCATCCATAACTCAAGTGCAGCATATTCTTACTAACTGCGATCTTATCAATTATCAACTGTTAATTTAAAAAGTTAAAGTACTCAATATGACTTTTGGCTAAAAAATTAAAAGACACTTTAAAAAAACAGAAATTGTCATATTTTAGATCTGTATAACTTTTTATCATAAGTATCCAAATTAACATAAGTTACCAATTATCATGTTGTTACTATCATGACATAGATTTCTTTTATCACAAAAGTACAGAAGCCTCATCTCTCAGGGATATTTAAATCACATAATCCTTTGTTGCCTGCTGTCAGTTACTTCCTAGGCTGTTTGCAGACATAATGCACAGATAGCCCACTAACAGCTGTCCTCCAGATGGACTAAATGATTTCTGTGCCTTTTCTTCAAGAAGGGACAATTAAATTGCTTTAAAAATTTTCTTCATTTTATATTTTCTTAGATCTGAAACCTCATTTTTCTCTATAATATCCCAACTTTACTGTTTTATTCCCTAACTCTAGAGAATTCCTGAGTTTTCGAGCGTTTTGTGTTTTTTTGTTCCTTCTGCCTTAAAAGCTCCCAAATCTCCACCTACTAAAATGTTACTTATTCAGCGCCTTTAAGTGCTGTGATAATATTGATAAAGTCAGTTGGTCTACTGAGAATTACTCTGCTATCTTCCATGTGAGCAAACTTTGTACACATCTGTGTCACCACTGGCCCCTTTATGATGTGATGAGTCAACAAGGATTACCCAGATATAAACTTAGAAATATAAGGCTACCCAGATATAAGCCATGGAAATATAAACTGTGATCTTCTGAGAAGCCACCCTTAACTGCTAAACTGGCTCTAATGACTTTATTTTGTAAACTAACCTTTGGTGTTATTAATGACTCCCAACTAATGAGGAAAGTATGCCCCCGTTGGATAAATCAGAATTCCTGGCAGGAAAAGGGAATATGCAGATTAAAAAACAAACAAACAAAAGTTGTACTCAATTTATATTAAAATGGGATTTAGAATTTGAACACTTCACCCACTTTTTTCCCAACTCAAATCCCAAATATAAGTACCAAAATTTTTGGTAGGTGGGAGCATCAATTTAAATGCTAAAGCAATATCCGTGTCTGCTAAATAATAACTACCATGGATAATACACAGAGTGATATGAGTAGGTGCTTCTCATTTCAGCATTTTTCCTATCTGCTTTATATGCCAAATTCTCAGAAACTGTGATATTTGAGGTTTCTAATTGGAAAAAAAATTTTTTTAAATCTAATTTGCAATTGACAGAAAAGAAAAGGAAGGAGAGAAAGAGCCAGAGAATGACAAAGCCATTCTGTCGTGTGAGTAATATGACACCATTTGTAGAAGATGATGATATGGCTGAAGAGCATGGACTCAGTGAATAAAGACACTCACCTCGGTTAAATGAGGATTGGGATTAAAACCACAGAGGCTACAGACAGTGGTTTGACACTCAGTACATGTGTTAAAATTGGCCTTTTCTGGAACATGCAACAGAAGTTCAGTGGTATTGCAAAGAGGACAGATGGTTTTAGAGTGGCCTTGCAGTGGAGTCTGTTTTGCAGACAGAGAAGCTGTTGGTGGCTGTGAAGGTTTCCCAGGTCCGGTTTGGCTTACTGGTTTTGTAGACTGCTGAGCTGAAGGCTTTGCTGGGCTAGGCTGTTGAGCTGAGGGTTTTGCTGAGCCGGGCTGTTGAGGTGGGGTCTTTGTTGGACCAGGCAGCTGGATGGGAGGTTTTCCTGGGCCCACCTGTTGAGCTGTAGTCTTTCCTGGACCAGGCTGCTGAGCAAGAGACTTCACTGGCCCAGCCTGCTGAGCGGGAGTCTTTGTAGGCCCAGGAGGCTTAGCTGAAGCCTGTGGCGCAGGTTGCTGAGCTGGGGGTTTAGGTGTCCCCAGCTGCTGGGTTGGGGGCTTTGCTGACCCCGGCTGCTGAGCTAGAGTCTTTCCAACTCCAGGAGGCTGAGTTACAGACTTTGGCCCAGCCTGCTCCGATGAAGGCTTTTCTGACCCAGCCTGCTGAGCAGGAAGTTTTGCAGGCCCAAGAGGCTGGGCTGGAGGTTTTGTTGTCCCTGGGGTCTGGAATGGGGGCTTCACTGCCCCTGGTTGTTGAGCCAGTGGCTTTGTTAATCCTGGTTGCTGAGCTGGGAGCTTTGCAGGACCAGGCTGTGATTTTTCAGGTCCAGCCTGCTGTGCTGGAGATTTTCCTGGAGTTGCTTGCTGAAGAGGTGGTTTGGATGGGCTTTGTGGTGAGGGTTTAACTGATTCTCCCCTTACTATGTCTGACTGTTTAGTCTGAGGCCTGGTTGCATCTCTTTGAAGTGGCAATTTTGCCTGGTCTATCTGAGGAGTCTGGGCAGGACCCTGAATTGGCTTTCCTGTACTTGGAGGTTGTGATTTAATTTTTTCTGGTTGCTGAGAAGACACTGATTTGGGAGAGCCATCCTGTTGAAGTGGTCCTTGCTGCTTTGGATCTGGTTTGGGTGACTGTTGTTGTGATGGGGGTTTTGTGGTTCCTTCAGGTTTTCCTTGTTCCTTCTGAATTGTTTTTTGTTTCTTGGTGGTTTCTTCCTGGGATGCCTCAGAGTCTGATATCAAATCAAAAGGATTGAATTTATTTACAACAGAGGAGACAGCACTTAAAGGGTTAACCTCTGAGAGGAAGCCAGGCATCATACTAGACTTGTGCTCTTCCTTAAAATCAGTCCTGGACTTTGATTCTTTCAAGCTAATAGTGGAAGGACTCCTCCCAGGCAACTTCTGCTCTGGCCTAAAAGTGTCTGTGGTTCTACTTTTACTGAGGCCTGGCTGAGCTGGACGTCCAGGGTCTGGGGGTCTTCCTGATTGCTTTGGAGGATGACTACTATCCAACTCTTGTTTTCTAGAAGAGTGAAAATAAAAAGAAATAAAAATTATTTCAAATAAAAGTACTATTAAAAAGCTATTGCTTTCTTATATTCCCCAAATTATAAATGCATAACTGTAACTAGAACCCATTTTTGTAGCATTCTCTAGGTGATCATAAAACTTTTAATGCTTTTGTTTCTTTCTTTAAATAAGTAAAGGTTACCAACATGAAGGAAAATAAAAGAAAAAAGACAATACTTGCTGTTATGAGTGATGAAAAATTAAGATATTTATTTAAAAAATACTTTTCATTTGTACTTAATACAATCTGGTCTTAACTTAAAACCTCACTCTATATATATGTGTGTGTGTTTGTATATATATATAGAGAGAGAGTGAGATTTTAAGTAAGACCGGATATATATATATATCCACACACACACATATATATAGGCAGGGTGCAGTGGCTCACACCTGTAATCCTAGCACTTTGGAAGGCCAAGGCAAGAGGATTGTTTGAGTCCAGGAGTTTGAGACTAGCCTAAACAACATAGTGAGAACTCATTTCTATGAAAATAAAAAAATAAAATAAACCTCACTAAAAATAGGTTTAAATTAAAACTTGAATAAATCAATGCAATGTCAAATTATAGTAAATATATGTTCACAGGATGCATCTTTTTCTTTTTATCAAAAGTTATGATCAAAGAGCCTCCCAAGTACTAGCAGCATTAAGAAGTGAAAATATTAAAATAAAGGAGTTTGCTGCAATTTTTCTTAACTTGATTTTGAGAATATACATTAGTTAAATAAGACACATAATGTGACATAAAGGGAGTTCCTGATAATTGAGGTTATATGTTGTCATCTCATGGATGCTCAGAAAATTGATAAGCTATTTAATTTTACTCTAATCTATCTGGAAAAGTAATATCTATCAAATATTATCCTTATTAAACTTTATAGAATAAGAATTTCACTTTCATTACTTATACATTATTTAGAAACAACTCCATCTTCTTGTAGAAGATCATGGTTAATTTTTTTCTTATAGCTAATTCTTAATCTAAAATTTCTACGCAAAGTAATAATAGATGCTTACAGCATCATGAGATATATCCTGGTATACAAATAGTAACAAGTTGGTTGTGATTCCATTTTTGAAAAGTACTGTCACTCTCCTGTGATGAAGAAAATACATAATGATAACTTTACTCAATGTTTGCTACATCATTTATTATTGCCATTGACAGAATATTGGCAATTTATAATTGATATTGATATTAAAATATAACAATTAGTTTTCAAGATTTCTCTTAATTTATAGATAAATATACGAGACTTTTTTTTAAATGGCTTTGGAAACATGATCCATTTTAAGTGACTACAGTTAAATGAATAGGTATTTCTTATAAATGTATTTGGCCAAAAGTCATATTAACTCCATAACTTTTAAATTAATCAATTATTTACAGATAACATTGCAACTAAAATAATATTTTCAATTAGAATTATGGAGAAAAACAGATTACAAGTATTTTTATATGTATATCTTTTTAATTTTGGAAAAAGTATATTTCTTTTTAATTAAAAGAAACAAGACTAAAGAAATAATAATTTAGTAGTACCTAAAATACAAGATGATCACAATAAAGTTCTACATGTTCTAATTCGGTTTGTCAAAATTTACCTGCCAATGAACAAGACTACAAATTTTCTTATTTCATGCACTTGTATGTACTTCCCACAAATATTAGTTGTACTATATTATAAAATCTCCTGTCAGAAGAAAATGCCTATACAGCCATATAATTTGAACTTAGTTTTGGTTGCTATGATTACATAAATGAAAGTAAAATAGATCGGGGGGGAAGGAAATCATTAATAGAAGATATTTGCTTAATGCCAGAGAAAAGTGTAAAGGTGGCTTAGCTAGCCATTTGGTGATTTTTTGTTTAGTTTAACAGGTTTTTTGTTAAAAATAAAAGTGCCTAAAATGCAACCTGTGCCTTGTATATTAGACTGTGAACTTCCAGAGAGAGAATCTATTTCACTCATCTTTGTACCACTAGAACTTTCTACTGGCAGCTAGTAGAAAAATATTAATGTTTGATGAATGAATGGATAAATGGATGATTAACAAGGAGTGAGCCAAGAAATATATCAGGTTTTTTATCACTCTTAAGTTAATGTTTCTTGAATTTTTCTTTTCACTTTGAATTCTTCTACAGGCCTTCTGAGATATAAATGGACACATTCCATATTCATTTTAAAACCTGAACTTGGCTGGCAGTTTTAGGAAGACAAAGCATTGTGGTGGTATCTACCCAGTAGGGGAGATACAAAGGAATACTAAAGGAAATAATAAATTCAGCCAGAATTCTTATAATAATTCTACTAGTCAAAAAAGTTTTCTGGTAAAACCCTTCTCATATGATATATCTGCAATTGTAAAGAGAATAAGTAGAAAAAGTAATAAAATTGCACTTCCCTGTGTCTATAATCAATCACAAATACAGGGGAAATTTCATTTGTAACCTGTCTTCCACTTCTAGCTTGTAATTAGCCATGTTTAATACTATCTCCCTTTTCATTTTACTATTGTCATCCTTGATTAGAATTTTTTTCCATAGATTAGCAGAAAAAGATATTACAGTTAACATAAGGGTAAATATATATGATAATTATAGGAATGTAAAAGTATTTGGGATGATACAATAGTTTTTAAATGCAACACAACAAGCAATGATAGCTGACAGTGCTGAGTCACATAAAATTTATAATATTAACAATATAAGCAATCTTGGGGACATCTATTCATTTTTCTACATTATTTATATGAATGAATTAATATTCAGTTACTCTCTATGTTCCAGGATATGAAGACTAAGAGAAGCTAAGGGACTATTTTAAGGTCATTAAACTAGTTAGTCACAGAAATCTGGTGTCCCGACTCCTGATTGAGGTGGAGCAGAGGCAGAAGTAATTTCCACTCCATTGAATTGACTTTTCCATATGTTAAAGAATATCAATACATCAGAATAACTCATAACAAGGTATAATTAAAGGGACTGCTTGTCTGTAGCCATTAATGACAGTGTTATTCATTCCTGGTATTGATATTTCTATTCTTTATATTTGTAGGAATTCTTTAAATTAAAAATCAAACAAAAGCATTTCAGTCAATTTTTAACAGATCCTCACAATTCCTCACTAAGGCAAGTAAGACAGATATTATTAGATTTATTTAAAGGCAAGGAACCTGAGGCACATACTGGTTGAGAAGGATATGTAATTTACTATGAGTTAGTTAAAATCAATAGGATCAGAATCTAGGTTCTCAGCCTTCATCAAGAAAAAAATATTCTCACCATGATCAGTTCACACCACTTATATGCTTAAAACTTCAAATAATTTGAATATATTTTCTATATATACTTTAATTAGCATAACTCTAAAAGTTTAAGTGATAAACCAAGTGTTTCTTTGGTTATCATACAAAGGGATGATAACTTTCCGAAAGGTATGTATCTTCTACAGAAACTGTTCAGTGAAATATAAGCAAGCTACAAAAATCAGAAATTTACTGTTTGAGTATTTAAATAAAGTTTTCACTAATAACTGTTTAGGCTACAGATTACCTATTAATAAAAATTCCAACATCAATAGAAAGCTTTAAAAATATACTACATGATATAAATACTGCATAAAGAAACAGTTTTACAGGCTGAAATAATATTTTTCAGTTACCCTCTAAACAAAAAAGTTAGAAATCAAGAAATCAAAGATCACACTTTGGTATTTGTAGCCAGCATGCTAGACCTGTTGCCTGTGTCTCTTAGAGAAAATTGTAAAAGATTTAGTATACATTTCTAAAAGGCTAATAAAAGTACCTTGTTATTATACTGTGAAAATCGAGTGAATAAACACTAAATTTTTTCCAAATCAAATTTCCATCAAGTAGAGCAGAACAACATATCATAAACTGTACTAGTTAAGGTAGTGGATAAAAAAAGATTTTACCAAACAAACAGCCTAATATTTGAAAAACACAGACTTCCTTCCAAGATAAATAGGATTTTTACCTGACAGATTTTAAACATTTAAGATTTTCCGTGAAAATACTGCCACTAGAAAACATTTTGCATTTCTCCTATATTAAATGTAATTAGACAAAATTGTATGCATATACTTATGTGATAGTGACTAGGTTAAAATGCGTTTTTTAAAAATAAAGTAGAGAATAAGAATCTATACTTATATACCTAAATCTTTTGTATTTCCAAATCTCAAATGAAAATTGCAGATGTCCCTTCAGTTGTCATAAAGTAGGGATGGTTTCAGGACCACGGACAGTAAACTATTCTCTCCTTGAGGGTTCAAAGTTGAAAGATTTGTTTACAACAATAAAGGTAGGGCAAGCACAACGATTATAGTCTTATTACTCTAATTTTTTTAAAAAACTACTTTATTGGGGTGAAGAAAAATGGAGAGTTAGAGACGGAAATGAATACGTTATTACAGATTAGCTTTTATAATTGCCTGTGCAAGTTGCCATTTGTTTTGTTTTTAAAGATATGTACTGAAAATTAATTTTAATATAATACAAAAATCACATGTCCTTCTATAAACTGAAAGTCACTTTTGCATAAAAGAGAGCAGTGGTTTAAAAAATAGCATATGCTAATTCAGAAATACATGTACAGCACCTGTTCTGCTGTGACCAAACCATCTGTTTAATGCCACAACATATTTTAGGGTTCCTCGCTGAATATAAAAGGTATATTCATTGTATTCCTTCTACCTAAACAGTTTCTGTTCTCTTCTGGGGGTGGGACAAATCACCTCCAGCGGGATTAAAGGTATTCTTACAGAAATATTGAGACAGCAATCACAGAGAAAAAGACCCTGAAATCCCCGAGGAGAAGGTTCAAACAGAGACAGGTAAACACCCAGTTCTATCCATTTCCCAACACGCTCGTGTTGTATTAATGGAAGACTTCCAGATTAGTAAAACACTGGAGGGCGTTTCTCCACACCGTATCCTAGAAGGAAAAGGTTCCGAAAGGCCAAAAAAAATCACAACCCAAAATCACAGTTCCAAGAATGTAACCTTTGACTATCCCACCAGAAACTCTATCATGCATCATTTTTATTCCGCCCATCAAGAGGCTTGTGATCTTTTTATGCCCACCCCACTAGGGAGAATAAAACGAACGGAGGCGACATATATGTACCGCTGTGCTGGCACATACGGGCTGGCACATATGTGCTCGGGAAGCTGTACATATATGCCCGGACATATACATCATGCTGTGCGTGCCTGTGCATGGAAGGCGACTCCGCAGCGGCCGGGGGGACGCTTCCCTTGGGCAGCCCCTGCGCCCTTGACATGACAGCGGCGATCTGCCTCCTCTCCTCTTCGCTCAGCTGGCTCAAATCCGCCTCCATGCCGGCCGGGATCACGGTGGGCAAGGGGCTCCCCGCCCCGCCAGCCCCTCCTCCGGCCGCTGCCTCCGCCGCGGCCGCCAGCCCTTCGGGGAGTCCTTCCCCTTCCAAGCTCGCCTCGTTGCCCATGGCTCAGGGAGACTCGGGCCGCCGCGCTCCCTGCTTGCGCTGCGTCCCAGGCGAGAGTCTCGCGGCCGGAGGCGCAAGAGGAGCCGGGTTCCGTCGCGGGGCGTGCGGGCGGCCGAGTCTCTGGGCTCCGCACCGGGCGCCGCT